>NC_060273.1:52891376-53011908 GCF_021613505.1 Equus quagga | reverse complement strand
GGAGGAGGAGTTCGAGGAGATGGAGGGGGAGGAAGGAGAAGAAACTTTATAATTATGAAGGGAGAGCGGAAGCAGAATGAGGTGTCTCAGTCTATCTTGAAGTGTTTCCTAGGATTCTCCCAGGAGACCCAGGGCTCCCATTCAACGGTCCCTTGTGCTTCACCAACTGCAGGTGGAAGCACAGTAGTGGGTCTTGAAATCAACTTTGCTGGTCACGCAGAAATAAGGAAGAAAGACAGGCTGGCAGGCAGAAAGGAAGGCAGGAAGGGAAGGCAGGGAGGTAGGGAGGGAGGGAAGAAGGAAGGAAGGAAACAGAAAGAGCAGAAAATATCAGAGCTCATAATGCACAGGAAGGGTAGGTGTTATTTTGTGAACATTCTATTTCAGTGCCTGTGTCGTCACACGTGTAGTTGTGTGCCAGCTTATGATGTGAAATGTATTTTCAGCCACAGCTCACGTAGTCAGGGCTTTAGGTCAGCTTTACTTCTCTCCTTCTTACAGGTTCTCCCACAGTGGGAGGCTTGCTTGCTCAACTCCAATTTCAGAGGGCATGACGCACACACAACTGTCCCAGGCCCAGAATTGGGCAGAAGTCTGACTTTGCTTAACACTGTCCTCCGGACACCCTCCTCCAACTCTCCCTCCTGTCGCACTGCCTCTCTCTCCTCAGACATCACCTCTGTCACCCCCTGCTCCAGGCCCCCCAGCACACCTTCTCACTCTGGCTCTTTCTCTGCATTTCATCCTTCTTTAAAAGAGTTAGTGTTCCACCTTTATAGGTCAGCCTCCTTGAACCAAGAGCCGAACCTTCCAAAGTTCTGTCCTTGTCGCGTGAGAAGACGGGGAGAAGCCAAGATGTTGTATCTTGGGACTCAGGAAGGGAGCTTCCATCATCATCTCAGGCCTCAGCGGAGAACCACGCACGAGTGGGCAGGAGATAAGAATTTGAGGGCCTAGCCTCGTCTCCCTGCTTCTCAGCTGTGTCCCCACCCCTACAATTTTCCCTGTATTACTTTACTTGTGCTTCACAATCATTTTGTATGGTAGACAAGTAGAATTATTCTCATTTTTACCAACAAGGCAAGCAAGGCTCTGAGAGAGGTATTTGTCAAAGGCCACACGACAAGTTTTAATAAGGAGCTGAGCCAGGAAGTCAAATTTTCTGGTGTTGTGTTGGGGAGAAGGAGGGACCATTGGTAGAGAGGAGGCACTTTCCATGTGGGGAATCCCTGGCCAGAGATTAGTCAATGAATGGGAGACAGAAGGAGCGTGTGGGAGATAGACCTGTCACTGTTTCGATTCTGCTGAGGGCTGGGCACGTTCTTTAATGGGCACAAGAATGTCTGTTTACCTCTGGGTCTCTCCCTCCCTCCTTCCTTCCTCCTTTCCTGTCTTCTCTAGCTCAGGTAGGCGCTGAGTAGATGAGACAGGAGGTCGTCTCTGCTGTTAGGAGGTCACACAAATAAACAGGTATTCCTGCATTACTTCTCTGATTGGGTCTTAGCTTTTCCCAGCCTAATTCCACGACTGGTAATGGGCACAACGAGAACTTAGAAAGAGAATCGACCAACGCCTATCTGTTGCCTACGCCGCTGCTCCATCACTCCCCTTTCCTTGTTTTCCAAAGTTACACAGATTTAAATATAAAACTTATAACACGTTTTTCAAAAAAAATAAACTCCAAATGGGCATCAGCAGATTTTAGCATGTATTCCACTGATTTAAACAGATCATGCTAAGCTATACCATGGATCTTAAGCTAGACCTTCCAAAGGAAGGCTTCGTTGTTTTATTTAAAAACCCTTCATTACAGAACTTGGGGTCTCTGTGGGAGGAACTATGTCCTGAGAGAGTGACTCTATCTGCACACACAGAAACCCTTCTCACCAGAATCTGCCTTCTTACAAAATCTATTTAAGACTGATTTTTTTTTTTTTTTTGCACTGGGGAAGGAAATGGAGCTATTCAGAGGAGTATAATCTTGTTTTGGTCTGCTGGTACATAAACACAATTTCTTTTCCATGGCCCTTCAGGGTAATGATCACAGCAAATGAACCCGTGCACAAGGGAATGAGACAAATAAATATTGAATATCTATGTGCGTTAAGGACAGCGTCAGGCAATTTATGTGGGCTGCTCCTTTCATATCCACTGGTCCCTGAGAGTTACTTCTTTTCTCCTCTCTAGAGGAGGAAACTGAGGCTCGGAGTGTTGAAATGACTGCCCAGCCTCCCACAGCTGGGGGGAGGCAGAGCCCACCTCAGAACCTGGAGCTCCCTCACTCCAAAGCCCATGCCTTGTCTTCTTCAATGCTCCCTCGGTAGCAGGATAGAATAATCAGTAAAAACTTCAGATTGTGCTCATTGGGATTTTGCATGAAATAATAAGAATAGCTAACACCTCTTCAGTGCATATTATGATGTCCCCATTATTTCCTCGAACTTTCCCCCGTTTCACAGATGAGAAAGCTGAGGCTCAGGGAACTCAGATAGCTTGTCCACAGACTCACGCTGGTGAGTGGAGGAATCGGGTCTCAAATAGTCCTACCTCGGAACTCACACTTTTACTCACTAAGTTCTCCTGTCTACCTGTTCGTCCCTACAATAATAACTTGTAAAATGAGAAGCCCCCAGGGTCCCTATAACTCTTCATTTTATAGACTAGGAAACTGAGGCTGGTCTACGGACTTGCCCCAGGCACAGAGATCATCAGAAGCAGAGCTGGAATCGGTCCTTGTACCTCTCTGCGAGAGAGAGGGTAGCTCTGAGTCACCCAATCAGGGCAGCCTGGACTCTCCCTGGAGGCCTCCCTCATTGCTCCTCATGTTCACCCTTCCTGTTCCATGGGCCTCATAGCTTGTCTGGGGCACACATTCAAACATATTGGAGGGGGATTGTACAGGCCAAGTTGTGGTTTCAGCTTTCAAATAACTAAAGAAATGTCCCACCCCTACCCTACCCACAACACGAGTTTACAATCGTTGGTCTACACTAACTAGCAGCCACTTCTCACCCCACCTCCTTCTCCAGGCACTCAAACATAGCTTGAGACATCAGCTGAGCTCAGCCTTAAGATGAAAAGGGATCTTCCAAGCTGAAAGTGACTTCCTTATCTCTTTCCTTCTACTGCTCTGATTAAGTCTCCTCCTTCGTGTCTTCATGGCCACAGCCCTAGGCGAGGCTCCCATCGCCCATAGTGGGATCATGTCCACCATCTCCTAACTTGCTTCCATGCCTCCAGCTCCCTCATCTAGGTCATCTCTACACTGCTGTGGAGAGAGCCAAGACACAAGATCGACCTCAATGTTCCCCCTGGTGCACACACTTCACTAACACCCTCAGACTCCTTTAGCACAGCTCACAGGACCCTTCTAAAGTGTGACCTCTCGTTCTATCCTTTTTGCTTTCCACTACCCCATGTATATGCCCCAGGCACTCTGACCCATTTGCAGTTCCATTAAACACACTGATGGCCCTCTGATGCCTTTGCAATATGTTCCCCATTCCTGGAATGTCCTTCAACCCATGTGACCACTCCTGGTATATTTCAAGATCCATCTTAGGTTCCCTTCCTCCCAGAAGTCTTCCCTGAATGCCATGAGAAAAATTACCTTCCTACTCCCATTGAAGTTGCACGTGCATGTGCACAGCGCTGTTGTAATTATAGCATAATTGCTTCATTTGTATATCTGACCCTCCCTTTAGAATGTGAGTGTCCTGAGGTGGGGATGCTGTCTCTTATCTTCGTAGCCTGAGTAATTAAGAAAGGCTGACACATTGTAGGTATCCAGTAGCTGTTCATTAAATGAATGAAGTATTAATATTGTATGGGAACCAGGAGATGCAAACTCAAATGCCTTCATGGGCCAAGTATATATATATAGACCCGCATAGCTTCCATTTCTGGTACTCGTCGTTCCTCTGTGTGGATCCAGATTTACATATGGTATTATGACCCTTCTGACTGAAGGACTTTCTTTAACATTTGTTGTCATGTAGGTCAGCTGGTAATGAATTCTTTCAGATTTTGTGTGTCTGAAAAAGTCTCTATTTTGCCTTTATTTCTGAAAGGTGTTTTGCTGGGTATTGAACTCCAGGTTGACGATTTTTCCTTCAGTGCTTTGAAACACCCTTCCACTATCTTCTCACTTGCACTGTTTCTGATGAGAAATCTGCTGTCATCCTCATCTGTTCTTCTGTACGTAATATGTCTTTTTCCTCTGACTGCTTTTAAGATTTTCTCTTTATCATTGGTTTTGAGCAATTCGATTATTTTGTACCTTGGGCTATGATGTATCTGGTAGTTTCCTGCCAGTTTCTTGGGCTTGGAGTTTGTTGAGCCTCTTGGATCTGTGGGCTTATCATTTTCATCCAACTTGGACAATTTTCAGCCACTATTTCTTCAAATATTTTACATCTGTCTCTCCAACTCCCTCTCCACATGCACACTCTTTCCTCTCCTTCGGAGTTTAATTCCACATGTATTAAGCTGCCCTACAAGTTCCCTGATGCTCTTTTCATTGTTTTATTTTAATTGTTTTCTCTCTGTGTTTCATTTTGGATAGTTTCCACTGCTGCATCTTCATGTTTACTAACACTTTCTTCTGCAGGGTCTAATCTGCTGTTATTTGGGTATGTAGTTAAGTTACTTGGGAACAGTTTGATTTTTTTTTTTTCAGTTTTTCTCTTAAGACTCGCTAGGCAGGACCAGAGCAGTTTTAGACTAGGGCTAATTATTCCCCTACTGAGGCAAGGTCCTTCTGTGCACTCTACCCAATGACTGTGAATCTGGAGTTTTTCCAGTCTGCCTGGTAGAAACAGACACCATTTCTGGCCCTGTGACTGGCTGCTGTTTCCTAAGATCCTGTTGGGTGGTTCTTTGGGGGTAGTCTCCTTATATACATGCACTGATCAGCACTCTGCTGAAGAGGGACCCTCTGCAGTTGTCCAGGACATTTACTCATGCAGCTCTCTCCTCTCAGGTACCCCTTTAATGAACTCTAGACTCCTTGACCCTCAGCTGTCTCTTCAACTCAAGGAGTTCACTAGACTCCACCTGTGTACGCTGTTCCTTGTGCCAAGGCCTGGAGACTCTCTCAAAGCTGTGAGAGATCACCTCATTTGTTTTCCATGTCTTAGTATCTGATGTCCAGTGTCTTGAAAACTGCTGCTTCATGTATTCTGTCTGGTTATTTGGTTGCTTCAGATGGGAGGTAAATCTGGACTCTATTACTTCTTGTTGGTCAGAAAGCCAAAGTCTCCATGCATATGATATGAATGGTTGATGCACCTTAAGATAATCCCTTAGGAAGTGGTGGACCATGTGAAGTGGGGAGCACAAAGCCCATCTAAACAGGGTGGCAGATACTCAGATCCAGCTGAATGTTCCCACAACAGACTATGAGCCCTGGATTACCACATCTTCCATTTGTTTCTAGAAAAGCTGGAGTTTCTGGAAGATTTCTTCATTTTAAAACATTATGTTGACCAAACTTAACATGTCTGCGAGTTGGCTTTGCCCACCTGCCACCAAATCTGATCTGTGTGTTAAGGTCTCTCCTTTACATAGACCTGTGATCCTTTTCTAGAGAATCACCGTTCTGTACTCATAGAAATTTTCTGTATCAAATGTGTCACATAAAACTGATATTTCTAGCTGCTTTTGATAAATTTAAAGATTGGGCAGCATTGGGTCCACATTGACTGGAGCTAAGTAGGTGCTCATTTCTTTGGATGGAGAATATGTTTCTAATTTGCCACAATCTCCACTACTCCTTATTGTTTCACCAACAATGACACTTTGTGGTGATTACCTTTTTTATCATCATAATTGTGCCATTATTTTTCTTATAGTGAAGAAATATTTCCCCATAACCATGTTTTATTCAAAGGTGGTAAAATGAAAGCAAAATTGATAGGGCTTTGTATTTCTCAACCTGGCCCATTTTGCACATTTATATCACCTGCCTGGCTCCTGTAAACATTTGAGTATGAGAGACTTTTACTAGAGGGGTGGAAAACACATCGCATGATATGCACAAAGCAGCTTCCCATTTCAGCACCCATGTCAGACATCAGTAATGGATCACGCCCACCTTTCCCTAGGACTCTTCTCAACACAACGCCCCTGACAGACATTCCCAAGCAGTTAGTACTGGCAGACAAAATGATGTCCATTGCCACCCTTCATCTGGGCCAACTCATTTTACTGAGGTGAAAACTAAGGTCCAGAAAACATAAGCTATCACTGAGTCGGTGATGACACCATGATGAAACCTCAGGTCTCTTGATTTTGGTGCTATTTTCACAGGCCCAAACCACCCCACTTGGGAGAGAGGAAATGAAAACATGGTCCAGAGTCAGGCTTCTCTTTGGCAAGAGCAGCCAACACACCAACTTGCCTAGTCTGTTACTTCCTTTTCCTCATAACTTCTCTTCCCCACCCCCTGCCCTTGCCGTCACCCTTCCTGCTCGCTTTCCTATTTCAAACCAACAGTGATAGATAACTGACTCAGCTCCCCCTGGATTACTCCCCATTCCAACCTCTCTTTGCTCCCCAAACCACCCAAGCAATCAGGGGGGATACTTACGGCACCCGGAGCTTAGGGAACTTCTGGATGTCATTTTCTGTCAGATTCTGAAATGAAGACACAGGCAAGTTACAACCCACAAGAAGGAGTCTGGGCCAGGTGAATAGAGCACGAAACAATAGAGAGTGGTGGGGACTGCAGCAAACTGAAGAGTGCACCCATACCTACCTACCCAAAGTAAGCAGCTTCTAGATGTTGCATAAAAGCCTGTGGGCTTGGTGTTGCCAGATCTACTTCTTCAAAGGGAATCCTAAATTCTAGATATTGGGTGAAGTTACCCAAGTTCTAGATATTAACAAAAGATTTAACTTAAGAAAACAAATACTATGAGAGCTAAATTGTGGGACCAAAGAGAAGTTGTTTTGTGGGCGGCATTTGGCCATGTTGGGACATCTCCCCTCGGATTTTATCCCAGACCTCAGGCCCCTCTCAGTCTCTGTATGGGGCACCTGTGAGAAGCCAGCCTGGAGAAGGAATCTGTGCCTCTTATGCCACCATCACACCCCAAAAGCCTCCTTAATCAGAGTTATTGGTAGAATTCTCTAGATGTGGGGCTACAATAAAGAGACTTTCCTGAGGGAACTGAGGGGAAAGGGGAAAGAAACTCGTATTTGTGAAGAACTGACTGTGGCCTCTGCTTACAGCACCTTAACTAAGCCTCACGTCAACGTGTAGTGTAGGAACTGTCAGTGTTCCCATTTCACAGGGAAGAAAGCTGAGGTTCAGGGATGTTCAGGGAATTCAAGCTTCTAGGTGACAGAGCTGGGGCTGGAGCCTTGCTCTGTGGCCTCCAGTCTATTTTTCTCCTCCAAGCATCCATCGTCCCTGTCCAAGCCCTTTGAGGGTCCAGGTGGCCTATGTTGAAGGGGACATGGGAGGGGAGGCTGAAAGAAGAAGGCATCTTGGAAGGAGGAGGGGAGGTAGGGGGGCCAATATTGGGAACAGAAAAGAGTGTGGGCACACTTTCCATAGACCCAATGCTGAGCCAGAGAAGGGGTTCCACTGACATTCTAATTACAGCCAGAAGGCTGGGTGCTTATGGTGGGAGCTCTGGAGGCAGACAGGCTGGGTTCGAATCTTAGTTCACTTAGCAGCTGTCTGATTTGGGGCACACACTTAGCCTCTCTGAGCCTCAGTTCCCTTATCTGTAAAATGGGGATCATTATAATAATAGTGGCCACCTTTCAAGGGTCATGAGGCTAGAACGAGATGGTGTATATCATGTGCTTGGCATCCTGCCGGACACATCCCATGTGAGTGAGAAACAGGGGAATTAGATGAGTGATTACTACCCCAGGGGAGCAGCTGGGGTCTGGCCAGCTCTCGGAGGTCAGTGTCTTTACTTTTCCCACTCTGGGCTGGGAGCTGCCCGGCAGGATGTTTGATGCTCCCTGGGAAGAGCTGGGCACGCTTCCCTTTGAGCCCGGCCGACACTGGGGCTGGGGCGCCTTAGCAATGTGCTTGCTGGACTCATCTGTTCCAGCTCTTAGGAGCAGTGTCTGACCCAGTCCCCATACCAGACCACCTACGGCCGGGTTGGGGCAGGAGTCTGCCAAGAGTCCTGAGAGAATCAGGCTTTTGGTCAAGCTTAATATCTTCTTCTTTTTTTTTTTTTTAACATCACTGAGCAGTGGCTTCTCCTCCCTCCAGAACAAGCCCCTCTCAGGGACGTGCTGTGACTCATATTCAGTGTGTGGCATGACCTGTGAGGGCTTCCTGGGGATTGCCCGAGGGACGATAGCTGAGTACTGGGAGCTGGCTGCCGCCTTCTGTTTTGCTGAGTTGAGGACATAAGCTCAGGGAATTTGGGGACGAGAGTGAAGGAGAAGGTAGGCGTGAGCATGGCCAGAGACACAGAGGAACAGGATGTTAGCAAAAAGAAAAGCCTTCAGAACAGGGACAGGAACTGAAAGGAAAGGTAAGAGAGGTTTAAACAGGATTTTTGGAGAGTTTTGCTGTGTCCTCTACCTCCTTCAAAACCCGGCTGCAAACTCTGGTTACTCGTACGATGGCTGGAGTGAGACGGGTGGCTTTGCAGCAGTATGTTTATATGCTGAGGGTGACCTCAAGAGGGGCAGGAGAGGGAAGAGAGTGGCAAATTGGCCTTGCCAGGAGAGGCAATATGGCAGACGCCGCTGCTCGCCGCCCAAGATCCACCCTCTCTTTCACCCTTACTGGCAAGACCTGGATTTTGTGCAGGGCAGTAAATGTGCCCAATTCAAAATATTTGACACCCTCGACTCCCCTGCAGATGGCTGAGGTCACAGGACTGAGTTGCGGCTGGTGAGTTCTAACCTGAAGGCTACAGGACAGAGCTTCTGGAAAAGTTGCCCTGAAAGCAAGGGGCGATGCATTCCCCACACACTTTTGCACCTTCCCCTCTTTACCCCGCCCCCCTCCACCTGAATGCAGATGTGTTGCCTAGAGATGGAGTAGCCATCTTGCACACACTAGCACAGAAGCCACGGGCTTTTTCCAGGGGCCAGATGGGGCCTTGATGACTTCCTTCAGCGGCTCACCAGCCCCCAGCGCCCACCTCTAGATGTCTTATCACTTAAGAAGGATAAACCCCTAGTTGGTTAAGCCACTGTGGTTTCTGTTACAGGAGGCCACACGCCTTCCTAACTGACACAGGTTCTGAGCACATTTCCTCCTCTTCTTCAACTTTCTGGAAGCATAGCAACCCCATTCCCCACCAGACGAGTTCCCACCCTTCTCTTTGGAAAACAAAAATGGCAGCAAAACAGATTCACGGGAGCTGCTGTCTCCTACACTGAGGAAGAAGGAAAGGCTGGACGGAAGGAAGGAAGGATGACAGACTAGGGCCTTCCACTTCTGCCTTCAACGGCAGAATGGTCCTGGATATTATCAAACAGATGAGAAATTAGAGCTCAGATCAGAGCTTAAATTGTACCCAGAGCCCCTGGGGTGGGAGTGCGTTTCAGCTGAAGTTACCTCTAAACATGCCAGTTGCTAGGCCAGGCCCCAGGTTCTGCTCCCTGCTCTCGTGGGTCCTAACATCCCTCTTTCCACTTCCTCCTTTGCATATAATGAGCAGAGCACACAGTCTTCTCTCAGGGCCTGACAGGTCCCAGATATTGGAGCAGAGGAGACAAAGCTGCTTGGAAACCGTCTCTCCATCAAGGAAACAACCCCATCCTAACAGGCCTGAAGCTTGCACGGGGAGTGTTGGGGGAACTCACAGAGCTGGAAGGGACTGTCAACTGCTATGACCCAGCCCAACGTGCTCATCTCAGTTAGTAGAGGAAGGAGCAAGGGGAGGCTCAGAGAGGCAAGTGCTTGTTCAAGGTGACTCAGGCCATCAGAGCCGCAACCAGGACCGTCCTCAAGAAAGATGTCTTACTCCCTTTCCACTCAGCCCTGCTAAGTGTCTTCTCAGTGCTGGAGGCACCAGAAGGAAACATCCAGGTTCAGCAGTAATTTGCAAGAACAGCAACAACAACAACTCTACGACTTCTATCAGCTCAAAGCTCAGTATGAAGAAATAGCATCATAAAAACCACACAGTGTTAGATTAAATTACATGTGTGCTTGAGTCCAATTACTAGGGGCACGACGTCGAACAAATCACATCACAGCTCTGTACACGTTTCCTCAATTGCAAATGAGGTGGTTGGAGCCTTTCTGAAATAAAACAAGCTTCTGGAAGGCAGAAATCACATCTTTATCATCTCTATATTCCCAACACATGGCACAGGCCAGTGTGTAAAGGGAGCTCAGGAAAACGCTTGTCAAGGGAAGGGCTGGGTGAATGAAGGAATGATTTAGGGGGGACAGTGAATAAACACGTCTTCCACGGCACATGAAAGCAAAACTCAGACCAAAGCAGCACAAGCTTGGTCTCAGCATGAGACTTCAAAGCTGCCCAGAAAGGGACAGATGATTATGGGTCGTAGTGAGCTCACCATCGCTGAAGGAATTCAAGCAGATGTCAGTGGCAGAGATGCAGTATAGGGAATGGATTGGCGTGCTGGTGGAAAGCTAGAGCACATGACATGTCTGGCCCCTTCCAACCCAGTTCCCTCGCTGCTGCTGACCAGGCCTTGCAGGGAAACCAGCTTAGTTGCTCTTCTCACTTCAAATCAAACTGGGAACATCTACCCCATAGACCTTCGAAGTCTTGTTCCCACTTCTTTTGTAAAGGGTGAAGAAACGTGATCAGAAGAATGGATTGTCGCAGTTGGGTCTCTCTTCCCCATAGGCAAAGGTGTCATTTCAGGGGAAATGATCAGATGATCCCCAGCCACTCCCCAATCCTCTCTCCCCACCGTTAGAGCCACCTCCCTTTTCACTTAATGACTTAGTCCTTAATACACGACTGCATATTAGTCTCATGCTTAGAGCTTTTTGCAATTAATGGAGTGGAGAGAGCCATGTCACATGCGTGTTTACTCGGCACAAAACCAACTATGTGACTTTAGTAGAGAGAAAGAGGGATGTAATTGAAATAACGAGGGTGGTTCCACCGTTTATTCTACTCAGTGAGTACGTACCCCAAATGAAAGGAGGGCAAAAAGAATCTTCTATTCTCTCATCTGGTCTTTTTTTCTCCTTAGTTTTCTCAAGGTATGGATGGCATTTGAGCAGATTTTCAAGGTGTGTGTGTGTAACTCTACTTGGATTCCTCCTTATACTTTGACTTTAGAATGTGCCTTTTATCAGTGAAGGATCTGGGAGCTATCCTAAATAGCAGGATCCTGAGAGGTGATGAGAGAGGGGTTCATACAAAACTTCTGAAGGCAAAGGGCTGCATGGGGATCCTGAAGACAGGCATTGGCCCTGGACAGCCCTAGGGCCAGGGTAGACCAGTTGTCCCTGCACCATTAGCTAAAGTACAGAACAGCTTGGGTCTCAATGTGTTAAACTGGCCCCTCACTTACCAAAAACCGCGGCCCGTCGATGTGATGCTTTTTCACTGCCTTTTCGCAGTCCTTGTAGTTCAGCTGCAAACAGGACGGAAAGGTGCTGTCAGCAGCAGGCAGACTCATGGCCTTGGTTCCCCTCCCTTGCCTGCCCCAGAAGCTTAGCAATTTGTGGTATTGTGGCTAGCCAGACTCCCCCTTCCCTCCCCTGTTAACAGAGGGGCCCCGGCCCCACCTCAGCCCTGCTTTCACCAGCCCCTTGGGACTCTTGAGAAGGAGAAACTGCCTCAGTCTAAGGCTGTGGGGCCAAACCCTACAGAAAGACAGTGCCTTCAAGGCCACAAAGGGCTAGGCATATGCTCCCTGGGCACATAGAGCAGCTGAAAAGAAGAAAATAAATAGCATCCATCGTCTCGCCACCCGAAGACAACCTCGGTGAAAGAACGTTGAGATGTGCTTCTTTCAGTGCTTTTCTCTAAGCATATTTCTAAACACAATTGAGCTTATGATTTATATTCAATCTTGTTATCCCAACTTTTTCTTTTAAAATTACCCTAAAATGAAAACATAAATGTTGCCTCATATTGTTGGAAACTTACTTTAAATGTTATTATAATTTAATTTCCTTAATGCTGAACATTTAGGTTGTTTACCAAACTGCTGTTCCAATAATGATAATAGAAACTCTAATAACTATTGGATGCTCGTTGTATGGCGAGCACCGTGCTAAGTATTTAAACTGATCTTCCATCATTAATCCTCACATTTTTCAGACAGAGTCCAAGGTGCAGAAAGTTAAGTAACTTTCATGAGGTTCCATGGGTAGCAGGTGACAGAGGTGACAATTAGGCTTCAGAACAGGCTGGAACGTCTCTGTCAGGAATGTTCTCTTTTTTTTGTTAATAACGATAGAACTTCCGTACAGTAAGTAGGGTGACCAAATTTAAGTGCAGCTTAACAAACCACCCAGATCAAAATAGAGAACAACATGGATGTTCTTTTGCATACAGTTTTTTTCCTTCTATTTAAGATAAATTGTTTGAGCTAGATTCTCAGAATAGAGTCATAGGATCAACAGGATGACGGTTTTTAGGATCTTGGTTGCCTTCCCAAAGAGTTTCATCAGCCGACAGCTGTAGCAGGAGCCCATCCTGCCTTGCCCTCCGCAGCACTAGCATTTGCACTGGAAACATCTCTAAATTTGATGTTTCAGGCTGGATATTTGTCCTGGAGAATTCTAGGTTCTCATCACAAGTGAGTCTCAGTTTGTGGAAGCCTTCTTTTGGGGAAAATTTAAAATCAGGGTCTTTTCTTATGGCCAACAAATCTAAAAAGTGAATACAATTGTTGCAACCTCTTAGCTTGAAAGGATGGGATGAATGTCAGAAAGCTTGGGGAAAGCAGATGCAGAGGGCAGTGCAGAAAGCAAGTGTCTGAGGAGCCCTTAGCATCCCTGTCCTCTCCACGCAGGGGCTGGAAATGGTTCTTGGGATATTCGACTGCCTTTAACTCATCATTTTCACTGTTATCATTATCAGACGAATCTCTGATTTTGCAAAGTGCTGATTTCGACTCTAGACAGATAGACAGCCCTGCAGACTGGGGCCTGCCTAGAAGTTTGATTCTGACCCAGTAGTGTCTGGGTCTGGAGGCTAGAATCTGTATTTTTAGCAAATACTTAGATGATTCTTATGAGCACCCAGCTTTGGTTGTCACTGGTCTAAGGCAGGTACCTGGGGTTGTAGATGGGACAACTGAGGTCCAGAGAGGGAAAGAGATTGGCTTAAAGTCACACAGTGAGTTGGGAACACAGCTGGGATTAGAACCCATGGCTGTGAGCCAGTGCCTCTTCACTGCATGGCCCTGGGATGCTCTCCTGCCAAGTCAAAAGGAATTGGAGGGGTTAAAGAAATGTAAAACATGACCTCAGTCCTCAGGGACTTACATCCCAGACAGGGGATGAGCTTTGTGTATCTGAGACAATAAGACACAAAGGCCTGCCAGGCTGCAAGGGTGTCCCCAGCTAGGGTCCAGTTAATAGAGAAGGAAAAAAGGAACATGACAGTGAATTGGCCCCCTCTCTCTGCTGAATGCTTCACACACGTAATTTCCTTTAATTCTCCCAACAATCACATGAAGTAGTTACTGTTGGTATCTCTATTTTACTGATGAGGAAGTTGAGGCACAGAGAGGTGAAGTAACTAAGGAAAAGTCACCAAGCTAGCAGGTGGCAGAGCCAGGATTCAAACCAATGTGCGTCTGACTCCAGAGCTGGGTGGGCCTGATCCCGCTGCTTCATTAGAAATTGCCCCTGCCCCCTGCTTCTTTAAAGTAGGACATTTGATGGTTAAGATCCATCCCCAAATGACTGCGTGATCAGTTCACTTGGCATTTTCTCCCTGGGGGAACTGAGGCACTTGGGATTTGAAGGCTGTCTGGGTCTCTGGGGGGCTGGGACTTCTCAGATCATAGATTTCGCTCACTCTCTTCGTTCCTGCCATCGCTTCTTTTATACTGGGAGGGGGAACCTGTCCCAGTGCTGCGGACTTGTCCCGAGGTCTAGGGTCTCCAGGAGGAAAGCTCTCCCTTCCCCCAGCTCAGGCAGAGAGCCATCTCCCAGAATCACCCCCGACCTATAGTCCATTGCCTGGCCTGAAGGGAACTTTCCCCAGGGGCTCTTCTGTTGCTCAACTGGGCTGTGTAACTCTCCATCTCACACTGGAGAAGGCTGTCTGTGTCTCTCGGCCTGCCCCCGGCTTTACCTCCCTATTTCTCAATTCTTTCCTCCCTTCTTTATTGAGCTAACATGCCACTTGATAGCATCTTGGCAAATTTCGCCTTGTTGTCAGAGTTTATTTGGTCTACATTTAAGAGAAGTATTTAGAAACATCCTCAGAAGTCAGTTGTTCAACGATCTTTGCACCCACAATGCTGAAACCTAAGTTTATTATGAGCTTTTGGAGGGAAAAAGAACAGAAACAAGATGCACAAAAAGCAGAAAATAACAGGATCTGTGGGCTGTGCCTCTGTCATGTCACACCCAATTCAGTATTTTCACATTTTTCTTCTTTAGGTTGGGGAAGGACAGTCATGACTACAAGTACCTTGGTACTCTGTAGACCCAGGTTCAGCTGGTTTGCCCACATCGTATGCGTCCTGGGGAGCCTATTCCACCCCCAGAAAAAACAGACAGTTGACTTAGGTGACCTCTAAGGTCTTGACTTTAAAATCTCATCTTTATAACGATCTGGAGTGCCAAGTGAATTTGATGCCTGCATCCGGGGGAGGGGTGTTAGAAGCTCAAATGTCCCTCACAAGACTTTTCATCCCTTGGACAGTGATAGAGGCTCCATAACTGAGTCATGTGGCTTGGGATCTGCCCAAGAAGGTGTTTGACCTGTAGTCCCACCAACAGATGACCAAGTATGTTGATCCTTGAGCATCTCTCCCAAGGCTGGAAGGCAGGACAGAAACGCTCTGCCTGGCAAACCTCCTCTTCTGTAGGTGCCTCAGTTTCTCAAGCCATAACCTAGGGCTCATGTCAGTTTTCTGGCTGCCTCATCAGACCCTCATAAAGCTCTAATGCGACTCTGTCCCATGTAAAGGCTTGACGAGCTGTCTTTCAGGGTCATGGGCATTGACTGCCCAGACACCAACTCCAGCATTGTCATCACAGCCTCTCCAACCCTCCTACCCTGGCTTTTCTTTCTTCTACCCCCATGACTCCATTTCTCCCCTTTCTAGTAAGTAGCCTTGATCTTACTCGTGGTTACAGCTGTTCTGAGTCTCAGAGCATGGACTTTGAGACCAGACAGGCGTGACTGGAATCCCGCCTCTGTCATTTGCAGTCCCTGGGGCTTTGGGCCATTCAACCTCTGAGCCCCGGTCACAACAATCCTGGAGAGTGTTAAATGGGATAGTGCCTGTAGAACACAAACTCAAACCCTGGCACGTAGTAGGTACACAGTCACTTCAGATACTCCCTTCTTTCCAGAACGCATTGCCAGGAAAGCTCAGTGGTATATGTGTGTCTACATGGCACTGGCTCAATGGTGAGGTTCCGGGCGGTGGAAGCTCCACTGCTATCTTTTACAGCTCTCACGCTCTGCCCGGACTCCATCTTCCAGCCTCTGCCCAGCCCACCGAGGGCATTGCCAGCCCTTCCACCAGCCAAAGAGCAAGACTCACCTTCTTGAAATAGTCTGCAAGGCTGTCGGAGTCCCAGGCTAGGACCTCGGAGCGAAAGGGCACGTTCTTCAACGCCATGGCTGCTCTCCCGGGCGAAGCTCACCAGCTGAGCCCCAGTGCTGCACCCATTGACCGAGATCCTCAAATCTGTGGAAAAGCGTGGAAGCGTCCTTGGCTCTTCCAACTCCCAGTCACCCTCTGGAACACCCTTGTTAGAGCAGATGTCTTTTCTGCTGTAACTAGATCCCAGAAAGCAACGGCTTCCTCCACGAACAAATATGGTCTCTTCTCAGAAAACGACTCAGCAAGTTTCCTTTACCACTTCCTCTGCTGGGCTCTAAGTAAGTAAACAAGGAAGGCTAGCTCTGGGGGCTGGAGAGACCGAGAGAGTGACAGGCTTGGTAATTCTCCACTGGCCCCAGCCACTCCAGCCCAGTGGGAGGCACGATGAAGGGGACTTCACTCCAAAGTGAGTCCAAGTACATTTCCATTAAAACTCCTGGCACCCATATGTCTACACTGCATTCCTGCTTGGCTGGGTCTTTGCAGATGAAAATCTATTTTGACGGTTGACCTAATATATAGACAATCTCCCACATCAGTGAGCCGCCAGGGGAAGGAGTGTGACCTTTTAACGCTTTCTAACCACCCCTCAGTCTCTCTTAAAAGGATGAAGTTGAGGTTGCCTTCAGTTGTCCCCGTATAATTATTAGGACAGGACTCTCGGTGAGCGAGTGAGTCAGGCACCCAGGGCTGACTAAGGGGCTGCAATGGGCAGACCTGGGCTTAATTTCTGATATGAGTGTTTCCATGCTGTGCAACCTCAGGCAAGCACTCAAAATCTAGGAATCTCAGTTTCCCTACCTGTAAAATAGGAAAACAGAGGAATTGCTTCATATGCACATAAAATTTAGATGCATTCAACTAGAAAAACTTGAAGGGAAAAAATTAAAAGTAAAAGGAGCCAGCCTGGTGGCACAGCGGTTAAGTTCGCACCTTCTGCTTCGGTGGTCCAGGGTTCGCCGGTTTGGATCCCAGGTGTGGACTTACCCACCATTTATCAAGCCATGCTGTGGCAGGCATCCCACATATAAAGTAGAGGAAGATGGGCATGGATGTGAGCTCAGGGCCAGTCTCCTCAGCAAAAAGAGGAGGATTGGCAGCAAGTGTTAGCTCGGGGCTAATCTTCCTCAAAAAAAAAAAATTAAAATAAGAAAATAACTGTTGCTATTGACGATGCCATATATTATATTCACTATTGTTTCCATCACATATTCTATTCACCACCGATTCCTCCATATTTTCTATCCAAAGAGCACATTCCCTGGAGTGGCCCTGAGACAGCAGGTGGGAATCTGCTGCTTTCTTAGTCTCAGACCCTGTGCTCTTTTCGTGGTCTGAGCACCTCGTTGGCAGAGGGCGAGTCCACTGTCTAAAAGCAAAAATACTTGTGCAACATCGCAGCCTCTAAACGCTTCACCACTTCATCTAGTGCTCCCTGCACATCCACACTCAGATGGCCATCTGTTTTGACGTTTGAAGAAAGGACCAAGCTCTGTTGAACTTAGTGATGCTACATTGGTCCCTGAGGTAGTACCTTCCCAAAGCTTTTCAGGGGTTGCTTTGGTCATGCACCATTTCCTCTTATGCACAATCTAAGGAGCCCCACCATCACTGGAATACATGGCCTCACTAGGTCATTATGAGCTTGAATGAGATCTGCGTCTGTCCAGGCCCAGTATCTGTATAGACGTGGTCCATAAACCTGAGCTGGTGTCGTCCGCACCTCACAGGGTGCTGGGGCATCAGTCAAGGCAGTCCAGGCAGAGTCCTCCTCACAGGGCCTGGTACCTAAGAGTTCTCAGTAACTGCCATGCTCCACAGAGGACGGCCCTGCCATTCAAAAGCTCTGCCACTGGTGGGAGAGGTCACTTCAGTTTTCAAATCATCAGAACAGTGGCAAATGATAAAAAGCCATTTGAGAAGAGAAGGAAAGAGAGAAATAGCTTCCAAGTAGGGCAGTCAAAGAAGATGTCCTGGAGTTAGCTGGGATTTAAACCAGGCCTTGAAGGATGGAGCACAGGGAGGGCATCCTGGATCTGGGTGTGTGTGTGCGTGTTGGGGTGTACTTCATGAGCAAACAAAACGCAATACACTTGTGGAAAGAAACATTCAGGATCATCCTTGAAAGTTGAAGCAATTTTTTTTAATGATGTTCATTCCTACTCAGGAGAATAAAAATCTATAGAAAAGCAGAAGTTGGAATTAAGACATAGCTAAATATTAAGCTCCATTGGAAGAATTATCCAGAAAATGTGGCCAAGATGGACAATCCATGGAGCCCATTTAGAAGAGAGATACAGTACTCGAGAAATCTGGATGATGGTGATGATGACGATAAGAATCACAGATGCCACGCATGGAATGTCCTTCATATGTACCAGCGAGTGGGCTGAGAACTTTGCAGGAATTGTCTTAATTGTTGGCACTATTATCACTCCTACTTTACTGAAGGGAGAATCGAGGCTCAGAGAGGTGAAACTGCTTGCCCCCTTGCACCCAGCAAGTAGGTTGTGCAACTGAGTCTCATCCAGAAGTCTCTCTGAATCCAGAGTCTCTGTCCTTTACCCCTCCGCCGCCTCGAGGCTCTGAGATGTTACATAAATTACCCAAGGTGGAGCAGGGATTCAAACTCAGCTCCATCCCCAGAGCCTGTGCAGTTCCCACTCGATCAGTCTGCCTTCCAGGAAGAGCAAGTGAGGTTGTCAATTTGGACCAGTTAAGAAAAGGATACAGCACTTTCCACAAGGCAGGCCTTTGGTGCCCCATCCCATGGGGCCACAAGCTCAGTCCTCGGAAAGGACAACTGGACAGGAGACAGGAGGTGACGCAAGGGGAAGCTGGTTGCTTCAGGCCTGGAGCCTTTCCTCTTCCCCAGTCTTCGGGGATTTCTCAACACTTATGAGTTTCACATCTCCCATCTCTGGCTGAGGGTTCTAGAAGCTCCAGGGACAGGGTCAGTTAGCCCCCAAAAGATGCAGGCTCATTTGGCCCAGCCACAGGATCCTTGCCTGTAAAAAGGGCAGTCATCATAGCAGCCTCTGGGTACAGCCCACAGCAGAGGGGACGCTGCGGTGACGAAGGCTGGGGCCAACCTACACCAATCCTCTAAAGAGCATTGGTCTTGGCTTCAAGGATAAAGCAGAGCAGAGAGTGGGGAGCAGGTAAGGCGCAGTGGTGTAAAGCCATGGCCTGGGTAGGAGGACCCTCTCCCATCTCTCTCTCTCCCCCAGCCTGGTGGAGAAACCCAGAACTCATGCAGGAGCAAACTGAAAGGTTAGTGGAGGCCTTCTTAGGCTTTGTAATCTGCATCTCAATGTTAGGAAGGGAGCAAATAGTCCCGGAGTGCAATAGGAACAATGTCATGTGAGCACATGGGGTTGGGGGCTCACAGAACAGGAGCCTTAAACGTGCATCCACTGAGCTTGTGGATAAGAAAGCAGAGCTTGCAGGGTGCAATGTATCAGGTTTTTCGATCTTGGGGACAGAAAGTGGATGTAGGAGCAGCACACTGCAACCCAGAGTGGGGAATCACCCCAGTATTCCCCCTGCTGCACCCCACCCCATCCAGATGTGAAGTTCCCTCCCTTTCCCGCTAACCCACAGCAGAATCAGGGGGAGGTAACTGCCTTTCTTCGTAGCTAATTTTAGAGGTGAGGAAAACATGCAATTCATTAGAAGAGAAGTTGCAGCTTCTCTGCGTGGGGGCAGGGGAGGGAGTTTTCGCCTAGGGACCACCAGGAGAAAAGGGTAAGTAGGGACTTCAGGGGGGAGAATGTGTTGACCTTCTTAGGAGAGAAGCCTAAGAAGTTAGAAGGTGGAGGGAGAAAGGACACATCTGGATTTGATTTGGGCAGAGGGTCTTGGCCAGGGGATGGAGAAAACGATGGTAGCATGTGGCCAAGGGAGGGTGCTGACTTGAGGCACTGCGGGTGGTGGACAGAACGCCCTCGCAGGGGCTCACCCAGCCTCGCCTCCCCCAGCGCTTTATGGCTCGATGCACCACCTGAGGCTGACGGGACGTGCTGTTGAGACTTTCTTCAGGGCCTGTGTGGGTTTGCCTGGAGGGCGACCAGGAACGACAGCTTCACAGGGAGGGGACAGTTTTCCCCTCCATTCTCAGAGGCTGGCGGTGGAAGCACTGTCTGTGTGGGATCTTTTTGGATGGCAGAGGGCTCCACCAACAGGGGAGGGTGGAGCGAGGAGAGCCAGGAAGGAGTCCTGATGGCTTCCTTGGATAGGGCAGTTCCACACACCCAGCAGCCATGCACTGAGACACAGAATTTGGTGACCCTGCCTCAGAATGGGTGTGCCAGGAGGGACAGGCCTGCCATGCAGCCGTCCCTGGATGTGCAGGGCCACCCTCACTGGTGCTCCTGGAGGCTGTGGGGTGGGAAGTAGGGGGAGGAGGTCGTGTGAACCCACAGCAGCCCTTCTCCAGGCCACGCTGCCCTCTGTCCTGACAGCCACCGAGACTCTCCTCCCCACCGCCCCTCCCCCCCAGCACCCCCCACCCTGTTCAGACACAGTCCTCAACTCCCCGGCCTGGGATTCGCATAAGGAAAGCATGAACCAGCTGCTGCAGGCCAGTCAGTGAGGAGCAATATTTTCCACTTCCTCAGAGCTGACAATTTCATTCTTTTCAAAATATATATATATATATATATATTTTTCAGCCTCTCTCTCTGTCTCTGCTGTTTTAGCTGAGGTGCCTCAAAAGTTCAAAAGTGGGTGGGAGGAAGTGCTTATTTGGACTTCCTGTCAAGCCTCCCTTCCTTGTCTGCCCTAGTTCTGACTTTGGCAGCCTACCCCCGACAGATCTGCCTCGAAGGGAAACTCCCCAGGTGCCCGCAGAGGTGGGTGGGGTGTGGGCAGGGGGCAGGAGCGGGGAGGCAGGCTTCTCAGCTTGATAGAAGAGAAAAAAACCTTGCCCCCCTCCTCCTGGGGCAAGCTGGAGAAGGGCAGAGGAGGAACGGGGTGGGTGGATGCAGGAAAAGCAAAAGCAGTTTTCCCCACAGCCCAGCAAAGGCAAACGTGGCCTTCTCCAGCTGCTCCTTTCCAAAGAAGCGCATGCGTGACCCCAAGACAAAGCAAAGATCTGCAACAAATGAAACCAGCAGCCCAGCCCGGATCCAGTCGTTTAGAGTTCTCAGCCCTTTGATCCTCACAAAAGCCCTATGAATAGACGGCAATGCTCCCATTTTACAGAGGCTAAGAGATGGCAATTCACTTGCCCACGTTCCCACAGCTAGTAAATATGAAGCCGGAATGCCAAGGCAGGGCCAGGTGGATTTCCATCTGTTCTGTCTTATGACTTGCCCCTCCAATCTTGGCAAGTCACTTAGCTGTTGGCTTTCGGTCTGGACTTTCCTGCCTCACCTGTGGCCCTGGTGCTTGCGGCCTTCTCACTATTTCTGGAGCTCCTGATGTTGGCTGCATTACCTGCCTTGAAAATATCATTGCCCTGACCACCAGTTTACACCTGACCTTCCAGAGTTTTGACACAGACAGAGTGCATCTTCCAATACCCCATCCTGGGAGAGGCCCCTTGTTAGGCCTCTCCTACCTTTATGCCTTGCTGTGTACGAGTGGCAGAGCTTTTCCGTGAGCGTTTTCCTGGAACAGACAATAGATTCCTTAGAATGAGTATGTTAGGGGTTTGGGGAGAAGAGGATGCATCTAGAAAACACATAATTCATCTATCCATCCCTTACATGAGACCTCATGGGTTTGGGGAAAAGGAATGCTATATTCTTACATGTACTATTTCATGTGATCCTGCTCTATGTGAAAGGGAGACAGGCATACATACCCATTTTACAGATTCCAGAGAAAGGCTTGAGGAGAAGAAATGCTCGTCCAAGGTCTCACAGATAATCCGAGGTAGAATCTGGGAGCTGAAGCCAGACCTGTCTGGTGCTGACTCTCTCCACTGAAAGATGCAGTTTCCAAGGATGGAAATTATGCTAAATGAATAACCAGTATTTACCTAGAACAGGTCATGCCAACCATATTTATTAGGCTATGAAAGAAAGTATATTTTGTCTTTGAGTTCTCTTAAAATAATGATTCTTGGTTTGAACACATTTTTCTCTAATCGGAAAAAAAAAAAAACCACGGGGCCAGCCCGGTGGTGTAGTGGTTAAGCTCGTGTGCTACGCTTGGGTGGCCAGGGGTTCATGGGTTGAGATGCTGGGTGCAGACCTACACACTGCACATCAAGCCATGCCGTGGTGGCATCCCACATACAAAATAGAGAAAGATTAGCACAGATGTTAGCTCAGGGCCAATCTTCCTCACAAAAAAATAAATAAATAAATAAAACCGGCTTGGCAATTCTAATGCTGAGTTGGTGGTGCAGGCTCACCAAGTCCCTGGAAAGTACTCTGCAAGTAGGGAGACACCCACTTGGGGTGACAGCTCCACCCGGCCGGGCTGAGTAGGAGATGGGAGGTGGGGTGGAGAAGAAGAGTAAGAGAAGGAAAGAAAATGATGGGCCCTCATTCATTCCAGCCTGGGGCCCTGAAGAAGCCTGCATCGCTCTGCTGTGGAGACCCCTGGAGTTATTTGGCTTCTCGTTCAAGCCTGGTTGTTGAAACCATCCTCGTGAATACGTGAATGCCCCGGTATCCTTCTCATAAGTTACCTTGTTGCTCAAGTTGCACAGAGTTGAGTTCTGTTGCCTGCAACCTTAGTCTGTTCAGGCTGTCGTAACAAAAGAGCACCGACTGGGTGGCTTATAAGCAGCAGAAATTTATTTCTCACAGCTCTGGAGGTTGGAAGTCCAAGATCAAGGCGCCAGAAAGGTCATGCTCTAGTGAGGGCTCTCTTCCTGGCTCGTAGTGGGCACCTCCTCGTTGTGCCCTCACAAGGCAGAAGGGGCAAGGGAGCTCTGTGGGGACTCCCTTATAAAAGCACTAATCCCGTTCAGGAGGGCTCCACCCGCAAGATCTAATCATGTCCCAGAGGCCCCACCTCCTGAACACCATCACGTTGGGCATTAGGATTTCAACATGTGAATTTTGAGGAGACACAAACTTTCAGACCATAGCACAACAAAAAGTCCATAACTCTCCCAGGACACATAGACCATTCCTCTTTAATTTGTCCACAAAATGTCAGGGAGAAGAAAAGGAGGTGGCCTGGTTAGGTAAGGAAGAGAACCACGGTCTGGGAGGTGGGGAGATCCCAGGCTTGGATTCTAATCCTGGTGGTGCCACCAAATGGGTGTCTTGAGTCCTTTTTAAAGTTTCCTCATCTTTCAAAGAGCCTAATAATACTCAGCATTCCTCTTGGCGCCTCTGTGACAAGTGAAGTTGCTCATGTGTTGTGCCTGGACTGTGTCTGGCATATAACAGACACGCCGCACGTTTGTTTCCTTTCCCTAGATAATTTCTAGAGCTTCCTTTCAGCCCGAACATTCTATGACACTCTCAGTAGCTGATTAATTTTCTGTCCATTTCTCTTCGGAGACGGAAACAAAACAAGGCACAGATAACTGATGTGAAGGATTTCTCCTGAAAAGCTTTCAGAGTATCATCTATGTTCATCTATGATCATCTACATTATCAGCCAAACTGGGACTTTTTGAAAGAGGAAGGGGCACTATTAATAATATGCCAGGATAGGAGGCATACTTTGGGGCCACCCCTGGGAATGGGAACATAGGGGCCCCCTGGTCACCGAGTTCTCACCTAGTCATACTCGTGCCTTGTCAGTCTTCTCCCCAAAGTCTTATCTGCCTCAGTTAAGCAGAATTCCCTGTGCCTTACTTGTTCTGACTGATGGTGACCCTATTTGCACTTAGCAAGAAATCAGGAGCCCATTTGCCACAGGCAGAAGCCCCAACTGTAACTTAGGTGGAGGCATCTTGAAGCAGGCAGCCATGAGCCCAGCGGCTGTTAATTCCCAGCCGTTTGATGGGCCTCCTCTGAGCATCGCCTTATCCTGCCCTTGCTACAACTGGAGGGTCTGCTTTACCTTTAAGCCGGGGAGATTATATATAGAAGTTCACAGCTCTAAATTTAACGTGTGAAAAGCCAGCAGAAGTGCCAGATTCTTACGACAAGCTTCTGTCCCTCCTCCCCCACTGCTACCATTGTTCCTCGCTCTCTATTGTAGAGTCCCAGGCCCTCCACGAGCATCTTGTACTCCCAGGCTGCCAGGGTTACGATTTAGGAAGTCTCGCCTAGGCAACTTCAAGGCCAGAATTTCCCCCAGAGCTGCAGCATCCTCTGACAGAGGGCGTTTGTTCCTGTTTCAGTGACTTCCTGTGTGAACCTGGGAACTCTGAGGGACTCAAGTGCATGCTAGACTGATCTGTCTCGTCCAGCTTTTCTTCCAAAGTCTAATCCCCGAAAAGCTTAAAACCACAGACGATTCTCTCTCTCTAAGGACAGACCCTATAGGAGTCAGGACTCAGATTCTGGAGTCAGAATAATATGTTTGAATTCCAACTCTGTTACACTCCAGCTGGGTGACCTTGGGCAACTTACTTAAATTGTCTGTGTCACAGTTTCCACAGGGAGATGAAGAAAGTTAAATAATAGCATTGACCTCATTGAGTGGTTGTGAGGATTCAGTGAAATAAAACTGCAAGCAGGGAGCGTAGTCCCTGGCGCACCGTAGAAAGTGATTCTTGCTGGCATTGTTCGATGTTGTGACCAAATCTGACTCACTCATTCCTCCCCAGGGACTAGCCCAGAGGGGCAGTTAGTGCTCCATTGCTGTGCGTTCCTCGGGTTGCATATAACACTGAGCTCACCTTTCCTGTATCACCTTTGGGTGGGGATCATTGTATACAGTACTCTGTAATATGTCTGATGTAGACAGACAGCAAAAGTGGTAGAGTAATAATTCAGAAGAGGCGCTACAGGCTCACAGGCTGATAAGGCAGGGGAGAATGCAAGTGAGTGAAGCAAGCCTGGTAGGAAAAACAATAATCCAATGCAATGACAAATGGCAACTTACTCTGGGTGTTAGCCAGGAATATGATAAGGAAGGGTGGGGACTGGGGCAAACAGGGAGCAGCTCAATTCAAGCTAAGTGTTGCAACATTGTAAGGAGGGCCTTCTAATGCAAGGACGGGGCCCTGGGTTGCCAAATCTTTGCTTAAGAAAAAGCTGTAAAGCTAGATTTTACGTAAAAATAAAGGGGGGGGAATACAGTGAATGTCCTAGTCCTGGAATCTGTGTATGTGTTCAGTTACATGGCAAAAGGGAATTAAAGTTGCTAATCAGCTGGCCTTAAAATAGGGAGATTATCCTGGAATGTCTGGGTGGACCCAATGTAGTCACAAGAGTTCTTAAAAATAGAAGAGGGAGGCAGAAGAAGAAAGAGTCAATGGGAAATGTGATTATGGAAGAAAGGCACAGAGAGACACGACATTGCTGGTTTGAAAATAGAGGAAGGAATGTGGGCGCCTCTAGCGGCTAGGAAGGGCAAGGTAAAGGGTTCTCTCCTAGACCCTTTCAGGAAGGAACGCAGCCCTCTATTTTAGCCCAGTGAGACCTGTGTCAGATTTTCGACCTGTAGCAGGGTAAGATAATGAATTTGTGTCGTTTTGAGTCACTAAGTCTGTGATAATTTGTTATAGGAACGATAGAAAACTAATACATCAACCAACTTTAAAACAAAACGTGTGGGCCCAACCAACCACATCTGTTGGCTGTAGAGTCCATGCGAGCCACTTCTGGTTTAGAATCACCGAATGATGTATCACTTTTTATGTTGGAAGGACCCCATGACCTAATCAGTGGCTGGGAGGTATCCAAGATCACACAGCTGTGACTCACACTGGGGATGCTGACCCTTAGAGCAGTGCTCGTGTCACCATATAGACAATGGCAGAAGGCAAATGGAGGTGAACTAATGCTGGCTGAGTCCCTGCCAGGGTGGAGTCCACGTTATATGCACTTATGCCTCACGTTAACACAACTGTACGTGGCTGGAGGAGAGAAAGAAAGAGCAATTAAAGTGGCGTGGGCCGTTTGCCTACTGTTCTGTTCAAGAAGAAAAACAAATGTCCCAGAGTGGATGCTCAAGAAGGACAACCAGGGGCCACCCTGGTGGCATAGTGGTTAAGTTTGTGCACTCAGCTTTGGCAGCCTGGGGTTTGTGGGTTCGGATCCTGGGCGCAGAGCCAGCACCACTCCTCAAGCCATGCTGTGGTGGCATCCCACATACAAAACAGAGGAAGATTGGCACAGATGTTGGCTCAGCAACAAACTTCCTCAAGCACATAGAGGAAGATTGGCAACAGGTGTTAGCTCAGGGCCAATCTTGCTTTAAAAAAAAAAAAAGGACAACCGCAGGTGCTGTCTTCAAAACTCAAACCCTGTCCAAAAAAAGACGTTCTACAGAGTTCATTGACCTCCCCACCTTCCAAGAACACTGGGCCTGGGCCCTACATGAAGGAATGTGTCTGGGCTTGGGGCCAAAGATGGCCACGTCAGCCCTGACTCTAAGGCACAAGTTACAAATAATATGTCCTGCGTCTTGCTTCTTGTCTGGGCTGGCCATCCCAACGGGCACCTGACGGGACTTTAGAAGCACCCCATCTGTGGGAACAAGAATAACTCAAAGTATCCAAATGTCTGAAACCCTGAGTCAGAACCAAGAGAAACCTTAGGATAAAAGGGAGTCACAGACGTAGAACAATTGGAAGTCTCGCTGAGGAAAGGACGCTTTGCCTCAGACCCGGACAATCGGCACTCCCACCCACCATACAAACTATTGGGACTTCCCCGGCTGATTGTGGTGTGGATGTTGTAAGGACCGATTTGTTGTTCCCCTTTATCCCCGCTCCTCATTCCGTTTCCCTTTATCAATAAACTTTGATTGCTTAAACAACCAGGTAGCCTTGGCGGTACCTGTCATTCCTTGCCCTTTGCAGCTGCGAGCAACAGGCATCCTTCTAGACACAGGGCCTTCTGCTGGCCCCTTTCCTTGTCATTGCTGTCAACTCAGCCACTACTTCCCAGATTGATGTTCCTGTTTCTCAAGCCAGTCGCATATTATTTCTTCTTTTGCGTGTGTGCACGTAATTTCTGAGGCACTGTTCAGTTTCCCCAGAAAGGTCTGCGCTGAGCGAGAACGCGAGCAAGAACGTTTTCATGCAGCACCATCTATGATAATGACATTGGTCTTCTGAGCCCTGGGTCCTGGATTGCTTTACACACAAGGGGTGGCTGTCAAGACTGCGGTCCGTGTAGAGCTGAACCTCTGGGAAACAGAACCAGAGACCTGGAGTTGGGAAGTGACAAAGTCCCCCACAGTGGCAGCTCATGCATGTCTCTTGCTATGGGGGTTCTGTGCTCCTCCCCACCATCCTCACCCCCAGAAAGTGGTTTTGAAAGCCTTTACATGGGACACGTGCTCTTCAGTTTGCCGCAGTCTCCACTCCTCCCCATTGTGTCATACCACCGCCTTCACTCTTTTCTATTCCTTGCTAAGCCTCCAAAAGAGTTCGCGTTTGTGACAATTGATCCTTATCCAAGTCCCACATTCAATTCAGTTTGTTTATTCATTCGTTCAACAAATATTTATGGGGTACCTACTATGTACCAAGAATGTTCTATGTAATGGGAATTTACCAGCGAACAGACAAAATCCCTAGGTCTTGATTCAGAAGTCACCCTTTCAGAAAAGGCTCCCTGTCCGCCTTCCTCACTTTTGTTTTTCTCCTTAGCATTTGTCCAAAACTAAGCTATAGCATATTTTCCTCATTTTATTTACTGTGGACTCTAAACACGAGGGTGGGATTTTTGTCAGCTTTGCTCATTGTTTAATCACCAACGGCTACAGCAGTGCCTGGCACAAGCTAGGTGCTTGAGAAATATTTTTGAATGAATGATATAGAGAAGGAAGGAGAACAGGTTGATAATTGAGAAAACTGAAGCCCAGAGAGGGGAAGTCACCAGGCTAAACCCACACAGCAGTTAAGGGCAGAGCCAGTACTAGAACTCAGGTCTCCCGACCCTGGTCCTGTACTCTCCCCCTGCTCCCCATCACCTCATGTAAGTTTTCCCTTTATTCTCAGAGCTCTCAATGAGCATTTTTCTCTCTGTGCCCAGTTACTGTTTTTCCCTTGGTCCAGCTGTGCCTTTATTCTCTTCCCCATTTTTTCTAGAATGTATTCTTCCATTTAGCTGAACTTTCCCTTTTCCTGCAGGCCTGGCCCAACTGCAATAGGCAGATAGTCATCTACATCATGTGAAAGAAACAGAACAGGAAACCACGATGCCCAGCATGGTTCCTCTAATGGGGCCATCTGCACAGTGCGATATAAAGGTGCTGCCCTGTGGCATTTCAGTAGGGATCATTGCCGCGGACACATTGAAACAAGCCAGTGCGAGAATGAGCACGGAGAGGGTCTTCTCGATTGGGCAGTTGAAGAAGATTACCTCGTGCTCATGGATGCCAAATAGAGCAGCAAGGAAACACTTCCCTGGGAGTGGGGGGTCCGGGTCAGAAGGGGCTATGGAAGGAGGCAGGCTGGCAGCGGGGTGGGGAGGTGCATGGCTGACCTTGCAGAAAATCACAGGGTGGTTCTGCTTTCTAACTATTCACCGTGTAGGAGCATCTTTGTTTCTCTTCGCCAGCCCTTCTTTATTAAGTAGCGTATTCTCTTCTCCCCTGTTAGTTAATGTCTAACCGTTCTTCTTCTATCCTTGTCCCTCTTTTCTCTCTATGCCTGGTTGGGTCCCTTGCAGGTTTTTCTCCTGCTGACAGCAGAGGCTGCGGAAGCTCAAAGCAGCAATCACAAGGGAGAGGGCTGCAGCAACAGCAGTTATCGCGAGCGCCTCCTGGGGCCTTTCTCCAAGCTGCTCCTCTCTCAGCATCGCTGCTCCCTGAGCTGCTGGTCCCCACCCCTCCCCACCTCTGTCTGCAGCCCTGCTCCTCACTCCTCCCTCTCTTCCCACCTCCCTTCAGATCTGAGGCTTGGTCGGAGCTGATGCCTGGCTTTGAGTTTGGTTGCCTCCCCCGCCCCAGCCTTATGGATGCCTCCTGGCTCCTGTCTGGTCACCTGACCAGGGTGCTAAGGCCCCATGACCAGACTCAGACTGCCTAGACCCCACTTACTTGGAAAGTGACTGCACAATCACTTCAGATGACTCTTGGTGCAGGTTAAGAACATTATCCGTTCTTTCTATGGGAATGTGTAAGGGACCCCCTCCCATTCTCATTCCTGTCATTGTGGAGCATCACTTTCTTTGGAAAACTTCCCTGAGCCTCCAAATGTGGCTTAGGGGTCCCTCCTAAGTGCATCCAGGGGGTGCTGCACCTCCCCCTCATGTAGCACCAACCAGAAGTGGCCACTCGATGGCTCATGTCTCCCGCTAGAAGGGGTCTCCCTAAGGGCAGGTCAACACGGTGTCTCTAGGAGTGTCAGGGCACCTGGCACACATGAATGAATGAGCCTCATGAGGCCCACCTGGCCCAAAGACGAGGTTCTGCTGTCAGGAACCCTGGGAAACCACAGCACATGCGCATTTTCCTTTCTTATTGTCCAGACTTGGTGACTCTTCAGCTTCCTTGCTAATTTCTCCTAAAAAGCGACTGGGGGATCTGTAGCCTCAGCCTGGGTTGATAGCATCAGAAACACATGTGTCGAGAGCACTCTCGATTGCAAGCAAGGAAACCAGACTTCCTATGACACAACTGAAACGGCATCGGGGATTTTGCCTCTCCAGGAAGACTCTGAGACACCCTTGTTTAGAAAGAAGTGACTCTGTCCCTGTCTAGTCAGCAGGCAGAGGTTGGGGAGGTACTGAGAAGGGCCATAGGGGGACAGTGGCTTCATACATGTGCTCGACCCAAATCCCTTCAAGTTGTCTGTTACCTCCATATTTTATTTTGTTTGAAGAAAGTTGTGACTTTTTTCTACCTACAAAGGTAAAACACAGCCATTATGGAAAGATTAATAGAATACAAACAAGAAAAAAGAATAATAAAATAATTAAACACTTTAAAATTTTATTTCCTTTTTAAAAAAAATCTTTCACACTGTCAAAATGGTATCATACTCTTCACACAATTTTTTATAGGCTCTTTTTCTTTTTAATACATGCAACATATTAGGAACGGCTTTTCATGTGGTTGAATGTCACCCCAAAGCAGCTTTTTTAAATGGCTGCAGAGTGTCCTGTGGTGTGCAGGTATTTATTTCAATAATTCCCTATGGTTGGATATTTAGGTTGGTTCCCAATTTCACTATCATAAACAACTCAGAAATGAGTGTTCTTTTAGCTAAACTGCAGCACAGAGCCGGGATTATTTCTTTGGAACAATGGCAAAGTAGACTTGCCGAGTCAAGGACACGAACTTGTATAATTTTGCTACTTCTCACCCCATTGCTCTCTACCAACAAAGCTTCCATTTTGGCTCCTGCCAGTAGCGCACGAGGGTGTGTATTGTCATTCTGTGGCTCCTCCTCCTGCCAAGGCTGCCTTCTATGTTCCCTTAAATGGCTTTCACTGGGACAATGGATGGTGGGCCATGCAGTTGCCTCCAGTACCCCCCTGGGAAAAACGCCAGAGAAACCTCAATAATCTGGTTTATGCTAAGGATGGCCGGGAGGACATCAGTATCACAGTTGGAATAATGATTTAAAAATGCCATGACAGTCCTATCAACCCTACCAACACAGCTTAGAGGTGATAGACTCTGGGGTGACACAGACTTGTTTCTGAATCCTGAACTTGACGTGGGCAAGACCTTGCTGAGCCTCAGTCCTCTCAGTTGTGAAACAGAATCATAACGCCACATCCTGATGCGGTTCTTGAGAATTAAATGTAATCAGCTACGTAAAACCCACAGCACAGAGTACCAAGTAAGCCCCCAGCACACAGTAGCTAGAACTGTTATTAAATAAGCACAATAATTTGAGCCAATATAACAAAATTTTTTATTATTTAGGGCCTTGAAGAGACCTGTTAAACTGCTATGAATGATTTCTAACTAGTGTAACAAGTGTTCTCATGGGAGGAGATGCCCATATGAGCTAATTTCCTTAAATATTTACTATATTCTGTTTCGTGATTCAGTGTTTCTTAACATTCCTTGTAAAGTTTATTTTGGCTTAACAGGTCCTCTTTTCATCAAGCTTGCTCTAGCCAGCCTTTACCATGACAAGGGAAAAGCAACCTCAGGCCTGGCCACCAGGTCAGAGACTTTCTGGCTGGGGAGCATGGGGAAACGCAGATCCTTGGGTCTCACTGAGTCCCTGGCTCAGATGGCCAGGTAGGCCCCAGGGGTCTGTCCTTTAGCAAACTCCAGGTAATTGTTATAGCTAGCTGGGCCCCAGACTGCAAACTGGCATTGGAAATGCTAGGAGGTGACCATAAACTGGATATTTGAGGACTTCTGGAAAAAAGGATGCCATTTTTGTTTCCTTCTGGTGAGGACGTTAATCGAAGCATCAATTCTATTACATTCAGAAGAGAACATGGTCTTGGGTCTTTTAAGAAGGTTAATCCTTAGTTTTATACCTTCTGCTGTGATGTTCTATTTTTCTTTCCATCCTAGACCAACCTCTCAGGGGGCCCATGAAGGCTTCTGGTTCCTAGTGTCGGCTGGGCAGTAGAGCCCAGAGTTCCACATCCTCCTCTGAGGACACAGTCATTCTGGAGGGTGTGCTGTTACCCACTTAAATGCCCTTGGGCAATATAGGCGTTGCCTCCAACAGCAGGCCACAGTGCTGGCTCTGACTGCAGAAGTCGTGCATTACAAACATTTGTTCATAACTGGCCACTGGGTCTGGAAAAGAGAGAGCATTTAAAGTGAGTTCTACCCCGGCTCTTTCAGGTCCTCCCAGGACTGTTTCATTTTATCTTTATTTAATTTTCATCAAGCTATGTCCTTCTATTTTATTTTAAGTCAGAGTTTCTAGTTTTACTCTTCCTTAAAAGTTTCCATATATCTGCCCCAGCCATGGAATTAATTATTTGGGTACCAGGCCCTCTATCAGGCATTCGTACAAATTATTTCAAATTCTTAAAACAATTTGGCAAGGTTCGCGCAGGGGCTGGTTGCCACTTCTGGCTGTCCAGCATCACCACCCTCCTTCCAATTAGCACCTTGTGTGTCCCTTGGGGTTGCTCCTATCAGTGCAGTCACAGGGGGAGGGGTGTGTGTTGCACTGCAGAACCAGAGTGGCTCATTTCCCCACCCCTTTCCTCTATTAATGTGGCCCATCAGACACTGGGCCAGGATTTTGAGCTTTGAGCATGTGATGCAGACAGAGACGTGGGCTCAGCTGGAACATCTGGAGCAAATGTGTGTGCATCCCCTGGCTCCAGAGGTGAGACCCTGCTCTGTGGGTCCTGTAGCCTGGCCCTCTGTGATCCCACAGCCGCTGCCCACTTTCTAAGCCTGTTTGTATTCCCGTGAATTCTTTGAGTCCCCAGCCCCAAGAACTGTGTGCATGTCATTTGTTGCTTAATGTAGAGTGAGTTTCTTCTGCTTGTAACCAAGAACCTAGTCTGATCTCCAGGGGTTGTTGACCCCAGTTTACAGATAAGGAAGTTCAGCTCTGGGTTAGAGCTCTAAGCAAAAAGTTCCCCTCCTCCTCAAGAACTCATGTATCAAGAAATACCCATGGGGCTGGCCCAGTGGCATAGTGGTTAAGTTTGCATACTCCATGTCGGTTTGGATCCTGGGTGTGGACCTACACGCCACTCATCAAACCATGCTGTGGCGGCATCCCACAGAGAAGAACTAGAAGGACTTACAACTAGAATATACAACTATGTGCTGGGGCTTTGGGGAGAAAAACAAAAAAAGAGGAAGACTAGCAACAGATGTTAGCTCAGGGCCAAGCTTCCTCACCAAAGAGCATACCTTAAAAAAAAAAAATGAAACACCCAGTCCAGGCTGGGCGAGGCTGGATCTGGAGCCCTGGTATGCAAAAAGAAGATGACTCTTTGGTTTGATTTCCTCACTGAGGGCTGCACACTGGTTTGTTTCCTGAGTTGTGGATCCACCATGGCCAAATCCAGGTTCACACAGAGGGGCAGCTTGATATCGTGCAGAGTTCCACTAGCGATTTGAGTTAGCACACAGATGAATACACACATTTTAAACATGTAAGTATTGTGTGCATGCACACACAAACACACATATTGCTCTGTGTTAGAAAAATACGGTTAGCTCCTCTAACTCGTGATTTCATGTGATGTTGCTCAGAAAGAGGAAAAGATTTTTTGAAGGCAAAAAAAAATAAATTGAATTAAAATAAAATAGTAAATAAACAGAAACAACTGTGGTTAGTCTTAGAAAAGACAAAACTACTGCTGGTGAGGCATGAAGGTCTGAAATTTGAGATGCCAGCAGAGTGGGAAGAACCTCTGGGGAGAGTGTCAGGCCAGATTCTTGTCCCGGATGTGTCAACCCGAGGGACGAATCTTCTCGGCACCACCTCTCCGATTGTGATGGGTGATCTTTAAGCTTCTGCTTGCTATTGGCCATCTATCCTTTATCTGCAAGTATCAGCAAAACCACACCTGGGCAAGAGCTAGCTTTCCTTGTCCAGTGTCTAACAAGCAAATGATAGTGGCAAGTTGAGGTTTTTCTGATTATATAAAGGGAAGTTCCAGGAAGACCATGGATTAGAAAATCAGAGTTCTGGCTGGCATTAACCCAAGGGCATAGGCAAAGCACGTCCTCCCGGTGTTGGAAAAGCTCACTTCTGAGCCACCTTCTGCCTGTTCATTGTTTCCTTCCAAACTTCATTGAAAATTTCTTATTAACCACTTATCAAGTGCCAGACGTCGTGCTGTGTGCTGGCCCTCCACAATGCAACACCCAGTCCTCGTCCTCCTGAGAGAGGCAGGAGAGGAATCTGTCCCTTGCGGCTCACTGGTGTAGGTGCAGAGGGCCAGAGGCGCAGAGGGACGCTGACCTTTCTGCGCATTGTTGGGGAGGGCTGAGGGGCTGTGTGTAAGCCAAGTGGGCATTTGCAAGCCTCCTCCGTTTACTATTTGCCTTTGGGCAAATCACTTAATTTAACTGGACCTTTATCTCCTCATTTGTAAAATGGGACTAGAAATACTCTCCCAGATTCAATTAGATAGTATATTAAAAGGGAAAAGGCTTCAAAACGTTTCATTGTATGTATGTACCACATTTTCTTTATCCATTCATCCATTGTTGGACATTTAGATTGCTTCTACTTTTGGCTGTTGTAAATACTGCCTGAGAGAACATGGGAGTGCAGATTATTCAGCCTGAAAAAAGAAGGAAATCCTGTACGCTATAGCATGGATGGACACTGAGGGATGCGCATTATGCTAAATGAAATAAGCCAGTCACAGGAGGATAAGGACTGCGTTATTCCACTTACATGCGGTATCTGAAGAAGTAAGTACTACTCAGTAGAAGCAGACAGCAGAATGCTGGCTGCCGGGGGCTGGGACGTGGGAAATGGGGAGTGACTGTTCAATGGGTCTCGAGTTTCAGTCATGCAGGATGAAAACGGTGCAGAGAGCTGCTGTCCAGCAAAATGCAGAGAGTAACACTATTGGCCTGTACACTTAGACACTGGCGAAGAGGATAGATTTCGTGTTATGTGTTTCTTATCACAATAAAAAAAGGGAAAGGCCTTAAGCAAATAATACTTATATTCTTTACGAATATTTACATTTGCAGTGAACATATAAAAACATGGAGGAAGGCTGCCTACCAACCTTTGGCATGCAGTTGTTTCTAGGAAGAGAGAGAGAGAATTAGGGGGAGGACTCCAACATATTTGTAAAATTTTAGTTCTTAAAACAAAAGGATCTGAAGCCAAAGGGGCAAAATGTTAATTTGTGAGATTGGAGTGGCGAGTGGGATTTATCGTCTTCTGTTATGTTTGAAATATTTAACAATAATAATTAAGAAAAAGAAAGTGCTTATATTATGTTTGAAATATTTAACAATAATTAAGAGTAAGACAGTGCTCAAGACAGCGTTGCCACATAGAAGGACCCAAAAAGTGGCAGCCAAACAATACAGATAAAAATGCAAAGCCTGTGCAGAAATCCAGAAGACGTCTAGAAGCAAGAGGGAGTATGCTGTGCTTCTAGAAGAGCTCATGCATCAGGAGGCTGATTAAGGAAGTAGGGCTGGATCACAAAGAGCCCTCCCACGTCGAAGTACACACTACGAAGGCGGCTTCAGTCCTGGAGACCCACCCCCCTGGTCTAGCATGGAGCAAAATGACATCCCAGCTCCAAAGCCCGCTCCATTATCAGGGACTATAGAGCAAAGCAACGGAACTCTCATGTATGGTCGGTGAGACTGCAAAATGGTACAGCGACTTTGGAAAAGTTTGGTAGTTTCTGATTAAGTTAAATACTCACTTAGCATATGAACTAGCATTCCCATTCTAAGACATTTGACCTAGAGAAAGAAACCTGCATGCAAACGTTTATAGCAGTTCTATTCATAATTGTCAAGAAATGTAAATAATCCAAATGTCTTTCAACGGGTGAATGGATAACCAATGGTTGTAGGTCCGTACCGTGGAATGTTACTCTGCACTGTTTTTCTTGCATTCTTTTTAGAATGAACTGCTGATACATGCAGCAACTTGGATGAATCTCAAAGGTGTTATTCTGGGTGAAAGAAATCAGTCTCAAAATGTTATGTCCTATGAGATTCCATGTATGTGACATTCTCAAAAAGACAAGACTCCAGTGGAGGTAGAGCTCATGAGTGATTGCCAGGGACTAGGGATGGGGGAGGGGATGGCTACAAAGGGAGAGCAGAGGGAGCTTTTCGGATGTTAGAACCTGTTCTGTATCATGCTTGTGGTGGTGATTACACAAACCTAGATCTTATAAAATCCAATATTACTGTATGTTAATTTAAGAAACAAAATATTTTAAATCCCAAAAGTAATAGCATACTTTGAAGGTGGTCAGCCACCACTACCAACACCTCTGAATTGAGGAAAGAAGACTAAATGCTACGAGCAAAAGATTAGATATTTCTTACAAAACATTTAGAACTTACATTCTTCCATCCATCCAACCAGCCAATCATCATGAGTTGTTCTGACGAGCACACATCCAGTGCTCATGGAATATGCAACACGAAGCAGAAGGAAGATGTGGAAAAAATGACAAAGTGTGATGAGTGTCAGCAAAGAAGTACGTTGATGACTGAAAGACGGAAAAATTTCTGAAGCAGTTTCCACTTAGGCCAGAACCTGCCAGATTCATATCAAATCCAACAGCTTTCAATTATTCTTCCCCTTGGGCTGTCCCTATGCAGCTGTCTGCACATTGGCACAAAATATCTAATTTTGCGTACTTGCAAAATGTGTAGTAGTTACGTTATTTTGCATATACCTTATAAAATAAGACATATCTGTCTTCAACTGCAAGTTGACTTTATGTGAAATGCAAGTCTGATGTATGCGTCTGTACTGGGAAATGGACAACTTCAGTTTCAGTGTGTGAAGCTGGTGTCCCTCTTACAGAGATAATTGGCATAAAAGGGAACTGGGAGATGAGAATGGAGACAGAAGGTCAACAGAAGAAGAGGAAGAGTGGAGGCTTGTTTATTCTTTTTGTTTATTTATCTTTATTTATTGCATTGAAGCTCTAGAAGCAAGGCTGGCCTTCAAGCCAGCAAATGTGGGGGCACTGCCTACGTGTGCTGGACGAGATGCTGCCATGGCCGAACCAAGACCTATGATCTCGAGACTGGCAAAGAGCCTTGAGACATGTCCATTCAGTGTGCAAACAAATGGATTAAACACCTATGCTTATTTCCTTTTTGTGATTGACAGGACTTTTTTGTGATTTGGGGACCCCAGTGGGGCCCAGAAGGCAGAACCCAGAAGTTGCATACAATGGACACTTGAGATGAGGACCAGACAAGGCACAAACCATATTCCTTCACTTGTGTGTCACCTGCAACAAAATAAAATAAATTTGCTGATTTGTTTTGAAATGTATATTAAAAAAAGAAGATGGATTGATGGATAGATAGAGGGATGATTAATTGGTGAATAGATATGATGAAAACAAATTTAGACCCTCAAGGAGGTGGAGCATACTCCCCACTCTTCACGTGTGGGCTGTGCATAGTGACTTCCTTCCAGTGGGTACATGCGGAAAGGGAGGAAAGAGTAACTTTAGCCTGACAACACTATCTCAGCCAGGTAATCAAGACCAACATCAACAGTGATAAGGTATGTCGATAGTATGTACCCTTGATAAGATGTGATGTAAATGGCATTTTACCTCTGTGTTCTTTCTTCCAAAGACCCATAACCCCAATCTAATCCTGAGAAAGTCATCATATTCACAGTAGGCAAGATCCGGAAACAACCTAAGTGTCTGTCTCCAGATGAACGGATGAAAAAGAAGAGGCGTATATACACAATGGAATATTATTCAGCCATGAGAAAGAAGGAAATCCTGACATTTGCAGCAACATAGATGGAGCTTGAAGGCATTATGCTAAGTGAGATAAGTCAGACAGAGAAAGACAAATCCTGTATGACATCACTTATATGTAGAATCTAGAAAAGCCAAATTCATAGAAACGGAGAGTAGAATGGTCATTGTTAGGGGATAGGAGATGGAGGAAATGTTGGCCAAAGGGTACAAACTTCCAGTTATAAAATGAATAAGTCCTGGAGAGCTAATGCACAGCATGGTGACTACAGTTAACAATGCTGTATTATATACTTGAAAATTGCCAAGAGAGTAGATCTCGGATGTTACCACCACAAAGAAGAAACGATAATTATGTGAGGTGATGGAGGTGTTGACTACTGTGGCAATCACTTCACAATACATACGTGTATCAAAACAATACATTGTACATCTTAAACTTACACAATGTTATAGGTTAATTACGTCTCACTAAGGCTGGAAAAAATAAATTATTCATTAATTAAAAGAAGAAAAGAAAAGAATCACACAAATCCCAATTGAGGGACATTCTACAAGATAACTGACCATTATTCCTCACACTGTGGAGGTTATTAAATACAAAGAAAATCTAAGAAACTGTCACAGCCAAAAGGAGCCTAAGGAGATGGGACGGCAAATTGTAGGGTGGTGTCCTGAATGGGGTCCTAGAACAGAAAAAGGACATTAGGCAAAAACTAAGGAAATCTGAAAAGAGTGTGGATGTTAGCTAATAAATCATGCACCTATGCTGGTTCATTATTTGCTATTATCATTAGTTCTTGTGACAAATGTACTATACTAATGTATGATGTTTGTAATAGGGGAGACTAGCTACCTGCGAACTCTGCACTATCTTCCCATTTTTCTGTGAATCTAAAACTATCCAAAATTAAAAATTTATTCAAATAAATAAGCTTAGTAAAATCTTAATGGGAGAACCAAAGTGGTGGATATATTGGTGCGCACTGTAAAATTTTTTCAGCGTTATTGTGTGTTTGAAATTATTCATAATTAAAAAAATAAACTTGTAAGTGTTTTGTTTAAACTGCAGGGTTGGAAGATCCTGAAAGGCTTCAAGCAGCTAGCAAGCAAACAAAGGATTATAAATTAAAACGAACTGTATAGTACTAATAAGGATATGCAAATTGCCTCCAGGGTTGTCCTCACTAGGTACACTGTGTTCATTCTTTGTATTACTCAATGTAAAATAATTTATAAGGATATTAATAACTTCACCATCAACTTTGGTTCCCACAACCCTGGTTTTTAAGTTTCTTAATCACAATTTCTCCTAAATGCCCCACAGTTAGAGAGATGCTATATATTTACATATTTCCGCAGATGACCTATTATCCTATTTCACAGAAAAAACTGAGGCTCTCAGAGAGAACTCACCCACTTCCTGTCCTCCTACCTGCAAACCTATTTATAACATTCCCACCCTCCCCCACTCCTTCCAGACTCAGAGCTATTCAGGGTTGACGCCTCACCCTGTCCTTTATCCTCTCTTCCTAATTCTTCCAGGACATTCACATTTCCAGCAATTATTTCATTTCTTTCCCAAATCTTCAAATCTTCTGCACCAACTCTTCTTTACAGCCCCAAAAGCCTGTGAGAGTCATCTCTAAGCAAGGCACCGTGTCCTCCAAAAGCAAAACAAGCCAACGGTCACAAAGTCCTCTCTGTGCCTCTGCTCCCCTCCTTTCCCACAGCCAAGCTTCTCCGGGGGGCAGTCTACACTTGCCATCTGTATGCATATTCCTTCCTCAGGGCCCAATTCTGCACTGAAAACCCTCTGGCAAGCTTACGGGTAACCCCCCCAAGGCCCACACCAGCAGCCTGGACTTCCAGCAGCAGGTGACACTCATGACCTCGTGCCTGCAAGACATTCTCCCCTCCTCTGGCTCCCAGGACCCTCTCTCCTCCCTTCACCCCTTTGGCTGATCCTTGTCAGCCTCTCTTGCTGGTTCCTTTTCCCCTGGTCACCCTGATAAATATCAGAACTCTGTCCTGACCTTCTTATTACACCCTAACACACTCTTCCCGCATGATCCAACTCCTCCCAAGGCCGCCATCCCTGACAGCTCCCAGATCTGCACCTCCCTACGTAATACCAAGAGCTGACATGTAACTTGTTTTGAGGACCTACTATGCACTAGACATCGTTTAAGCACTTTACATAAGTTGTCTCGTCTTGTCTTTACAATAACCCTAGGAGGGTGGAACTATTATTTTCATTCCATTTTACTGAGCACAGAGAGGTCAAACAACTTGCCCACGTTCACACAGCTTGAAGCCAGGATTTGAACTCAGAACTATGCTGTAACCACCACACTATGATCCTTGCAGAGCATCTCCACCTGGAGGCTCTTCGTCTGCCTCAAACTCAAGATGCCCTAAACGGAACTCACAATCTTTTCCCCCCCAGATTGTTCCTCTTGTGTTTTCAGAGGAGGCCCCAGGCTCGGTGGGGCCTGAAGATTCTATAATTGGACAGAGAGGGGCTCTTTAAGAAACAAACAAATAAAAAGAAAATAGTGAATACAAAATCAGGTTCAAGGGCTTAAAAGTGGCCCATGAAAGTGAGGGATCCTGACACACAACCTTCGTTAGCTTCATGGCGAACCCCTCTCATACACTCTGGATTCCAGTGACGAGCATCCAGTCACTGCTGCTGGAGACCTGGGAGCCTTCCTCTCCTTCCGTTTCCTCCCCTTTCCCGTCCTCATCCATAAGGAATCAAGGATGCCAGCCTATCAAATCTCTCTTCCTTACATGTCTGGGGGCTCTGTCTACCCACTCCTATAAACCATCTTGACATGGCTCAGGTCCTCAATATCTCTCACTTGGACCACTGCCATGCTATAGCCCCGTTCTAGCTTCAGCCTGGACTTTCCCCAACACATTTCCTGTGCTGCAGCAGGGCGCCTATCAGAAACACACATCTCATCAGCTCTCCTACGACTCCCCACTGTCCTCTGGCTAAGGTCTAAATTCCTTAGCCTGGTATTGCCTGACTCTGGTCAGCCTTGACAGGCCTATTTCTCACCATGTTCTCCTTTTGTTCCTTTCTTAAGCAACAATTCTTGAGTACCTATTCTTCAGTTATCATCGAGTGCCAATAATAGAGTACCTAGACGTGAAACACTGGAGATGCCTAAGCAAAAAACACATGATCTCCCATACCTATGTCCTGCCACACCAAACAGCTTGCAGTTTCTAGACTGTGTAAGACTGTGTTCGGCCTCTTTGCCTCTTCCTGGGCTCCAGGGAAGGCTCTTAAATTTATTGATCACCTGACTAATCTCCATTTATCCTTCATGGCTCAAAGCACCACCTCCCTTACAGGATGTTTCCTGACCATCATCTGCCAGCAAAAATGGATCCCTTCCTTCTTTCTACCCCAGACATGCTTCTTTCTTCTCCCAGAGCACCTATTCTACCTCGTTGCATCTACCTGACTATGAAAAGATCTCATTTACTTCACAATGAACTCTTTGAACAAAGAGACAGCATTCTATCATCTCTATATCCCCACTGGGACCTGGCATGTAGTAAAGACTATTTATACATCCATCCATCCACCTGTCCATCCAACCTTCCATCCATCCATCCATCCGTCCATCCACCCATCCGTCCATCCAATGAATATTTCTAAATGTTCTCAGTATGCCAGCTGTCTCTCCAGGCCCTGTGGATACAGGGAAGAACAAAACAGCCGAGGCCCCTGTTCTCAGTAACTCTACATTCTAACGGGAGGCATGGACAATGGAACTAAAAGAAACACATATGCAAGAAGGGTGAGCGAGAAGCACTGTAAAGTAAGTTAACCAGAGCGATGTCACTGAGGGTGCTACTTTAGCAGGAATGGTCAGGTCAGTCACCTTACGAGAAGGTGGCATTTGTGATGAGACCCAAATGGTAAAAAAGGAACAGCCAAGCAAAGAGAGGCAGAAAGTTCTGATGTGAAAACCAGCTTTGAGTGTTTGAGGAACAGAAAAGAGCAGAGTGAGCAGGGCGTGGAGGGGGCGCGGAGTGGGAGGTGAGGCTGGAGAAGTCTACAAGGACAGGCTCATACAGCTTTTTGCGGGCTGTGGAGAGGAGTCTGGATTTCATTCCAAATGAGTTAGATGCATAAGCACAGTCATGCATCACTTAAAGATGGGGACATGTTCTGAGAAATGTGTCATTAGGTGATTTCGTCCTTGTGCGAACATCATAGCATATGCTTAACAAACCTAGATGCCTAGCCTACTACACACCTAGGCTGTATGGTACTAATCTTATGGGACCACTGTCATGTGCGTGCATTGTTTTGAATTTAGTTTGTCTGTGGCATGTCTCTGCATTGAGCCGTCAGCACCGCCTTTACCTGGTCCTCTGCTCTGACCACCTGGTGTCAGGAAAGACAGCCTTTGCCCTGAGCTCCAGGCTCGATGCTGTTGCACAGGCTGAACTGGCCACCTGGGCTCCAGACCCCATCTCGGAATCAGGATGGAGGGACAGAGAGCGCCTTGCCTGGAAACAGCCCAGGGCTAGCCCTCACCTCCTGGTGCAGGACTGATTCTCTTGCAATCCCTCAAGGCTCCTGGGTGAGGAGTGAGGTCACAGACAAGGGGTAGAGGTGAGAGCAAGAGAGCCAGAGACAGTGCGGCTGGTTCCCAGAGAACTTGGAAAACCCAGGAAGTTCGGCAGTAGTCAGACCAGTTTTCAAATATTTTTTCTACTATTCATCTCTACATGTATGACCTTGGACAAGTCACTTCACCTCTCAGCCTCAGTTTCCCCACCATGACATGGGGACACAGGTACCTATGTTGTTGGGTTTCGGGGAAAGAGTAAATAAAAGTTTGGTAATATAGTGTGTTTCAACAAACATTATTTGCTCTCCTTTTCTTGCTTTAGACAAAGTGTAAGCAAACTTGTTACCTAGAAATTAAGTTGTACCATTAGAAAGCGCCTTTGTTCTTCGCTCCTGTTCTACCACAGTTGAGAAAATGGCACAAATCACATGGTGGGTCTCAGTGCCCTGTTTTGTCTATATCCAAGTTGATATTTCCCTTTTGCAGCAATAACAAAATTGCAAAACAAAAACAGAAGCTGCCTCATTTCTTCTTCCATCAGGATCCAGCATGACAACCTGATTGCCCTCCGGAGGCAAAGCTGCATCTCAGAACCACGGCAGAGCCTGCAGCAGGCACCAGGGCCTCTCGAAGGCTTTAGAAACCCAGGCGGACGAGAGGGCTGCGAACTCAGGACTGGAGTTCGACTGAGCCTCCTTGAACTGCGTTTAGGATACACTCCTCTTTCCCAACTTCACGTGGGAAGAGATCATTGAGCTTCATGCAGCTGAATTATTTTTTGTTCTCATTTAGTTCATTTTTTCTTCTCCTTTAAAAACAAAGTCTAAACAGACTTTGGGCCACACCAGACCATCTAGGAAGGGGGGGAATGGTTTGGGAGCAGGTTTTCTGAAAGCTCTGGTCCTGGGAAAGCTCAGCTCACAAAGTTTACTAGGAGGCCGACTGAGCAACACACACACACACACGTGTGCACATATACACACATCCCCTGGCCCCAGTTCTGCGCCACTTCCCCACCCCAACCTCAGGAAGTAGATTTCTCAACGGCAGGGCGGCAGGCCTGGGTATGAGTCATAGACAATCCCCTTTTTGTTTTGGGGAATAAGAGCTCCCTCTCCCTCTTGGGGCCAAAAGGGGTTGCTGAGAAAGATGTGGTCCTGCTCTAGAGGGAAATTCCCACGTCTGTACCGTGCCTTGGGGACACCATGGTCTCCTTGCCCAGCAATCTTGAGGGCAAGGATGCCCTTGTTCCTAATAAAGGCCCAAGTTCCCCGGCTGCGGGCTGATGTCTCTGGGGGTTCGTGCCAGGTGGCCTGGTGTATGGACAGTTGTGGGGGGCAGTGCAGGAAAGGAGGCCTAATCTGAATTGTGTGGGGTCCTCAGAGGAGTCTGCCCAAGGTCACACAGTGGGTGGGGAGGGAAGTGTGTGTGTACTCACACTTATGTACAAAGGGAAGGAATGGGCAGGGAAACTGAGACCTTTAACATTTAGCACCACAGCTGGTGACTGGCACTTTCCAACTTTCCTCCAGGAGCTGCTGCCTCTGGGAAGAGAATAAAGAGAACACCATGGCACATTCCCACGTGTCTGCCGCCATCCCTCTCCCAGCTCCCCCCGCACCTAGTCCGTGTGGGAGGAGGGTCAGCTCTGCTGTTCCCACAATGTTCTCCTTTTCCGTCCATCAGCTCGGGCTGAGCAAAGAAGTGGCGTCGGGGCCCTCCCTCCACAGCGCATCATGGCGGTAGGAGGGGAAAGGGCATGCTGGGGAGGGGACTCCCCCTGGATCCATGAGGGGTTCCCACAGCTTCGTGGGGATGGGGAAGACGAGTCTTCAGGAAGGCTCGGGCCAGGCATCTTCCATTCTCTTTCCTTTCTCAGGTGGAAATGATGCTTCCCAGTCCGGTGATCCACCTGCAGGCTGCCCCCAGCCTTGAAATGGATTACGAGGACAAAGACAGCAGGTCGGTGCAAAATGGCACTGGGCAGCCAAACCACAGGAAGAAGAGGAATTGACAGCCATTCAGCAAATGGAAGACACTTGACTGAACCCAGAAATGAGGCAGACGCCTATGCCTGACTTTTAGGAGGAAAAGGAACATGACAAACAGTTTTCTTAGAGAGGGTTTATCAGAAGAGAAAATGATTCATAGCATGCGTGCCAGGGTGGGCACACAGGGGGTCATTCTGAGTCCAGAGTCCTGGTCACCGGCATCCCCAAGCCCAGTGCCAGGAGTCCATGATGCCCTTTGCTGTATCGGCCAGGCTGCCATCTCAGAAAGATTCCTCCATGCGCGAGGAATGGAGCAACAAGGGTTTTCACTCACAGAACCTGAAACCCAAGAAACGTGAGACTCTGCTCCTCAGCCCATGGATTGACCGGGATTTTACTGTGTTTACCCCAGCAGAGGGCAGAGCAGCAGCGCTCTCTCCTCTCCCCTCCCCACCTCCAGGTCCACAGTAGAGGAAATGCTCCTTAGCAAAAGTGTGGCTTCTCCAGGGGTGGCGAAGCTGAAAGGCTGATTAGCTTCTGAGCCTTCCCTAGGTGTTACGAAGATCCTGATGTTAGTGCTTCAAGCGTCAGCAGTGGGGACCGTGCTAGGAGGTGCATAGGAACACGCGCGGGGGCTGAAGCCTCCCTCACCGGGGCTTTCCTCCATCCCTTATATGGTGACCTTGACCCCATTGAGATCCTATCTGGCCCCATTTCCTGCTGAGATCACTGCAACACCACACAACCTCTCCTCTTTTAGCAAAGCGGGGTCTGGCTGTTGTTCATGGGGTGGACCCCAGAACTGAAAAGAACAAGAATCAAGTGATGGTGTTTACGCCCTAGGAAATGTGCTGTTGCTCTAGAAAATTGTAGAAGCTCCAAATGTATTTGCCACACAAAGCTAAATTAGCAGAACAGCAGGTTTGGACCTGGAGACCAGGTCAGTCCCGCTGGCTGGAAGAAAGACTGTGCGGAATGCGGTTTTCCAGTTCCTGGAGCTTCTGGAGTTCCGAAACTCCCTCTCTGCCTGCCCTTGCTGCCCTGTTGTTAATCGTGGAGAAAACTCTGCCCTCACCTCCTCTTGCCACTGAGTTTCCTGCAGCCTCAGTTTATCTGTCAGTGAAATGGAAGACCCAATTTTAAACTTTCCCTACGGTATGAGAGAGCCAGCTGTGGCTCTCAGGGGCCTCTCTGCAGCCTCTCCGCCCCCTCGACTGCCCTCTCTCTTCCTCCCCTGCTTGTTCTCTTTTCCTCCCACTCTCCGGTCCTCTGTCCTCTGTCATCTCTCTGCCCTCTCCCAGTGGGAAGATGAAGACTGTGCCTCTTTCTCGTTAAGAAGTTTTGCTTTGCAGAAACACGACCAATTTATGATCCTGCCCGTCCCAGCTGAGGACAATGTTTATTTACATTTAGGAACATGAAGAAAGAGGCTTAGCTGTGTATTTCTGACGGCGGGGAAGATTACAGTGACATGGAAAAGCTGCCCGCACCAAGGTGCCGAGCTGGCGCTGGGCCCAGGGGTGAGGAGCTGGCGGGGAGGGCTTGGGGAGGGCAGGGTCAGAAGGGAGGAGCTCTAAAGTCCCTCCCAACTTCAGGGTTAACCGACTCAGATGTTCCCAAGCCAAGAAACAGAGACAGATGCACAGAGGGAAAGAGGGAAGCACAGCAAGACAGAGACAGAGAGACAAAGAGGGACCAGAGAGGAGAGAGGGCAAAAGTCGAAAGGCTAAGGGGAAAGAGAAAAGTGAGACAGTTCTTGAAAATTTTTCAAAATCACAAACAAAATTTGAAGAGAAGGGAAAGAGTTTAAGATTTCTTCATGCACATTGCCATTTTTGAGGGATTTCTCCTTATTTACTACTAAATAATAGAGCCCCAGGAGCAGGCGACCGCTAGGGAGCTTCCATAAGAACACGGCTAGTTAAGCACCAGGGTCCCCAGGCCTTTACTGCTGGCCTGCAAGGTGACTTGTACCTTCTGCGTTTTTCTGGGGTGCAGGGCGGCTGGAGACTGCAGCAGCCCAGACGCTGAACCTTGTTGTGGAGGCCGTGGTCATGGGTCATGGGTTGATCTGTCTGGGCTGCCTCATGTCCCTCTGTCCCCTATATCCCTGTCCTACTGCTGCCCCTAAGCTCAAGATGCTGTGTTAGAGGGGGCACCGTATAGCCCCAGGTGGAACCCTGGATCTGCCGCTCACGAGATGCGTGTCTGAACCAACTTTCTCAGTCTCTGGGAGCCTCGGTTTTCCCTTTGGAAAATGGAGATATTAATATCTCACAGGGTCATTACAAAAATTGCCAATAATATTAGTATACTATTAAACAAGGGAGCAAGTAATGGTTTCTGCTCATAGCTGACACGAACTGAACATCACACGGGACCTGTACTTTACACTCATGGTCCCAGTTGCTTCTCACATCCTCTCCACCAGGTGAGGACCACAATCATCCTCACTTCCTACACAATGCTTAGGAAGCCAAAGCCAAAAGTTCTTGCTGACAAGGTGGCTTCAAACTCTTTCCCTTTAGCAGCCAACACACCACAGGTGACCGGGCAACGTGAGCTTCCTTCCCCTCCCCCGCCCTTCAATGTTGTGGTTTTCTGTTTGGACGGCCTGTTCCCTGCAGCCGGAGCCCAGCCCTGCGTCGCCGCTGAGCCCTGGAGAAGCAGCTGGACCCTGGCCAGGGGTCGAGAGGCACCTGAGTCCCCGCTCCATCAGCTCATAGCTGGCTGAGGCATCTTGAGCAAAGTCATTTTCTCTCTCTGAGCCTCTCATTCCTCATCACTAAAATGGAGATGGAGGTGATGCTAGGGTCCTCCTGCCAGTCAGGCTGGTTGGAGGACCCAGGGTGGGAAGGCCGCATTATTAGTCCGGAGAAAAGCCCTGGCGCACAGGACGGGCAGAGTTCTCTTCGTCTCTCTCAGCACCGAGGAGTCTTGCTTTGACCCTTGGACCCTGGGGCCACAAGGGAGAAGACAGGCCCAGGCCAGCCTGTGCTGCATCCAGCTTTGGTGGGGGAAGAAGAGGGACCACACAGCCTGGAATTTACTCAAATCTGGGATTTAGGCCCCCGTTCCACTGGAAAAGCAGTCAAATTTCAGGATAAAACAAGCAAGCTGAGGACTCAGAAGCCTGGGGCTTCAAGTCTCTATCCTGTCCCTTACTAGCTGTGTGACCTTGAGCAAGTCACTGTCTCTCTGCACCCTAGTTTCCTCCTCTGTAAAATGGGAATAAAACCAGTGCTACCTCCAAGGCTGGATGGAGTAAGATAAGGCTCAGAAAGCATCTGCTCCAGCCTCCAGCGCACGACAAGTGCTTATCCGGCACCTCTGTGCAGAGCTCGGAGGCTGTGCTCCCGGCTTCCCATCCCCACCTGACTTGGGGTCCTCCCTGCCACCACTGCCCACAACTGAGTGCCAGAGCCACTCATGGGTGCAGGAAACGGAGTTTGAACAATGAAGGCTCTGTGCTGCTCATGGATTCTCTATTTAAATTTACTCACTCCTTAATTATCATCTCAGCAAGAAAGAAATGACCAGGACCAGCAGGGGTTGTCAAGGAGCAATTACTTGGCAATTTTCTTTTTTCCAATGGAAGCAAAGGAAGGCGGAGGAGCAGGGACACAGGGAGGGGCTCAGATTCCCCCCTACTTCTTCCTTTATCTGGACTTAATGTTCTCTGCCCATTGGCAGGGTTGGGTGGCTGCCTCAGCCAACTCAGTACTTCCCTTGGAGGGCAGACCACAGGGGTGGTTCTTATAGGGGGAGAAATGGGGTGCTGGCGCTGGATAGGGTATGTACCCATAGACTGACCTCTCTTTTCATTTCCCTCTTTCTTGAAAAGCCAAAGCAGAGCCTGCTCTCCCCTTCCCTCCTGGTTAACATTAACCTAGGGTGCATACCTATTTGGTAGATCTTTTATTTTTCTTTCCACATTTCCAAAAGTAGAAAGAACACTTGCACAGAGTTACCCAAGGTGCTTATCAAAGATTCAGACCCCAAAGCCTCACCCCAGACCTGCAAAATCAACATGTGCTGGCTGGGGTGGGCACTGGCATCTGCACTTGGTTAGCGGCCTGGGAGAGTCTGACAGGTGCTGGAAGCTGAGAGCCCTGGATGGGCTGTAAAGTCCTTGAGCCCATCCTGTTTCCACATGGCAGCAAGATGCAGGGGGGCCGAGCCCCATGTCCTACACTCAGCAAGTGACCAATGCCTCCTTGGGGAACTGAGCCTCCCATCTCTTGGATGCCCATGGTTACAGGCTTTGGAAGTGAATGTCAGATGCAGAAAAGGACAGCTGGAGACTTGCCTTGTCCTCTGTACAAAACGACAGAAAACAATACCTTGTTGTTGTCAGTGTCAGATCCAAAAGGACTCTGAGCAAGCAATTTCTAAGTATAAGAGCAAAAGAGTAGAGTCAGACTGCCTGGGCTTGAAGATCTGCTTCCACCGCCACTTGCAAACAAAACAACTTTGGATGTGCTGCAGCAGCTCTCTGTGCTTCAGTCCTCAACTGTAAAAATCAGATAATAATACAACCGTCCCCCTGGGAGGATAACTCAACACCACGTACACACACATGCACAGACACACGTGCACAATACCAATGCATACGTACGTGTGTCTGCACACACGTGGGACCTCAGAAAATGCCCAGCATGTATGAACTGCTAATTAGCTGCTATTTCTGATGGCTCACTATACACAAAGCACAGCGCTGAGTGACGTAGCTGGGTTTTCTCATTTAATCCTCACCACCACTCTGGCTGGTAGGCATGATTTTGTCCCATTTTATGGAGGAGGGAACTGAGACTCAAGGAGCTGCAGAACTGGTGCAAGGTCAAAGAAGCAGTCAGGTTGGAGACAGTGGTTTAGTGATAAAGTATTGACTGCCCTCTGAGTGCCGGGATCTATTCCAGGCATTGGGGATTTTGTGGTACCAAGAATGACAAGGTTCCTGGTCTCTTGGCAATCATCTGGTTGGGGGAGATCTGGAGACAAAATCGTCCGACTGCAGAGCCCACAGTTCTGACCAGTACTCATATTGCCTCCTTGGTGGGTGATGGGTCTTGTCATCACTGTCAAGCATACAGCCGAACCTCTCCCATCTCCCATCCCCGTGTCTGGGCTCCTGGGACTCTGCACTTGGTGGGACTTGCTGAGAAGAGCTCTGATGTCAGGAGGGGGGAGCAGGTTGAGGGTGGAATACACACCACCAGGTTCAGGGTGGGGGGTTGTAGGGTCTCAAAAACCATGAGTAGAAACAGGACTCATTTTACAGTCGAATCTAGACTTTACTGCCTGTGATTCATGAAAGCATTTTCCAAAGTCTGAGACCTCCCAATCACTGGAGGGAGGGCTACTCTCCTCCGCCCCCTGACCCGCATCCTCTTGGGGCAGAAGGGAAGCCACACCTGGCCAGGCGGGCTCAGGTAGCCGGTGGGAACTTGGGCTCCCTCTAGTGAGGGAGTGGGGGCAGGGCAGAAAACACCTGAGTCCTAGGCACAGTGCAGCCTCTGCAGGACTTCCTCCCCACCAAGAAGACAATGATGAGGTTGAATGAGTCCTGGTCAAAAATGGCCCCTCCCGTGGCTGCCAAGGATAGCAACAGCTTCCTGGCAGAGCCATCCTGGAACGCTCACTCTTCTGAGGTCCTCATCTCAAACCTGAATGTTCCCCAGCTGTGCACATACAGATTCCTGGGGTCTGACCCCATGGAGCCCCCCTCAGGCCTCCCTCTGGAGGCGGCCTCCTCACCATCCCTTTGGCCACACCTAGCATGTGCTGCCTCCTCTGCGGGCCTGCTGGGTTGGGCTTGCCTCTGGCCCCTATCTGCTCACCCCTACCCGAGGGTGGGCCATGACAGAGATTAGTCCTGAGCCCCATTTCCAGGCTCAGCTTCACCTCCTGGATGCCACCCCATAGTATTTTTGGAGCCACTTAGCATGCCAATGATTAGCAGACTATTACAACCAGATGCCTGGGCTCTGCTGAGTCAGCAGAGGGCCCAACAGCAGTGGGGAGCAGACCCTGGCCAGCATCTCTTTAAATGAGCCTTGTGACCTCTCAGGGCTGTGGTGTCCTTGTCTGAAAATTGGAACACAATGCTGAGGTTAAAAGGGACAAAAAATGAGAAAGCACTTTGGAAAATACAATGCACAAGCTGATGTTAGTATTTCTGTGATGTCTGAAACCAAGAAGTCAGCTGAGATGGCTTATCCCTTAAGACTCAGATGAGCTTTGCCTGAATGTCCCCCCACCAAGTCGTGGGCCCTTCCTGTCTCAGTCTCTCAGCTGCTGTGTAGACTGGCGGGAGAGGGCATCACAGGGCCGGGGCTCTTCCCAGTCACCTAGCCCCCTGGACACCTGCTTCCACTGAACTAGGCCAATTTAGGGACCTGCTTGGTTTCCATGAGCCCTGGTCCTATTCTACACCAAATCCATCCAAATTCGTAACTCAGTCCCTTCTCCTAATTCTCACTTAGAAAGAAAATCTGACAAGTCCCTTGTGTGTAGCCAGCTTCACAGGAGGTTTGCGGGCACAGAGGGAGCTCACCTCACAGCCACGCAGACGACTGAAAATTGAATGTTAGGACGCCTCTTCCTATCCATCCTTTGGCTGGGTCCGATACCTGGAGGCCAGCCTGCCTCTCCTCTTTCCTACGGCCTCTTCAGCTCTCTCCCATCCCAAATTCCTGCTTGTTCCTACAACAGAGAAGTTTAGATATCGATGTCTGTGTCTTCTGTCAACCGTTGTTTATCACGGTGACATTCAGGACCCATACCTCCACAAAGACAGGCCCTTCCCTAAGAGGAATCCAGGTGCCAGCTGGGGGGATAATAACTTCTTTCTCTCCACTACGTTTTTATTTCTCTCTGGACTCCCCTTCATCTGGGTGAGGGATAGGAAAGAATGAGGGCTGAAGGGACACTGCAGCAGGGGGTCACGTGGAAGGCTGCAGAGAGGGGCCCCAACGCCTCTCAATGTTCTGTCACGTCGTTATTTCTGAAGGGTCTTAGCTCCCCAACTGGAAGTCACCGGATCAAACTCAAGCATTGCCCATCTCCATGGCAGGGTCTTAATAAAGCTTTGTCCTGTGATGACGTAGTTCACAGACACTTTTGGGAATGTAGGACTCATGCCCTTTCTAACCTAAGCTGAAGCCCCAGAAGCAAAGGGGCCTTGGAAACTCCCCCAAGCCCATTGTGTCCAGTCCTTTGTCCCCCTGCTCTGGAACCTCTGAGGCCCAAGGACACCCATCTCTCAGACTCTTGGCCAGACACAGAGGCAAGAGATATGATTGGAGCATGTGGGTAAGGAGGTGAGACTTGCAGTACTTCCAGACTCCAGATAATTTCATGTGAGATAAGAACACCCTGAAGGGGCCAGTCGTGGGTTTCTGGTTCTTCATCTGTATAGTGGGCTTGATGGGCAACGTTATAACAATAACAACAACAGCAACTGCAAATAATAGTAGCTACCATTATTTGAGCACTTATTATGTGCCATGTCCTTACACGCATTTTTCCTAGAAAATAATAAAAACGATGCAAGTGCTATCATTACCCTCATTTTACAGATGGGGAAACTGAGGCGTAGAAGGTTGACTTTGTCTCAAGCCACGTAGCCAGCACGTGTAGGAACTGGGCTGTTACCATCACATGGCATGGCTTCTTTAACCAGCATTCCACTTAATGCTTGTAGACCTATTTGCAATTTAGAAATCAAGTTCTCATGTATTATTTCATTTACTCCTCACCTAGGTATACCCAACCTGGAAGCTATTTTGCAACCATATCACAGGCAAGGAAACCGAGGCTTGCACTGGTGAAGGGTCTGTCTGCCTCTCCTTTGCTCATAGGAATGTGAGGGTGGATGGGAGGCAAAAGAAAGAGACTGACATCCCGCAGCAGGGAGATGACCTGGTGGGTGGGGGGCATGGGCAGGAGTGTGTGTAAACAGAGTGAGAGCCACCTTTCCTGTCAGGAGCAAGCTCACAGGCCAAATGGAGAAAAACAACACAACCACCCAAAAAGCCTCAGAGTCCCCTGGGGCGTGCCTATTGCCTCCTATTGCCTCTTGCCCTTCCCTGAATCTGCCAGCCTGGCACTGGGCTTGATTCCTCTAAGAGTGGAGTTGGTTTCACCATCTGAGGCCCTGGGCACAATGACAAGCGGCGGTTTTCTCGGATCTGCGATGAGCATCACATCAGGGTGTGGGAAAGAGCCCTGCTCAGCACCTCTCTGTGGGCCGCTGCAAACTCCCCACCTCCTGCTGGCCCATTAGCCGCCAGGACACTGCTGGCCCCTCCCGCGCTGATGCCATTACCAATAGGAGGATGAATATTTAAAGGGACTCATTTAACCGGTAAATGCTTCCTCTCCAGGTTCCCTCCATCACTGTCTCTGGGTGGATTTCTAGAACAATTGTTCTGACTTAGACCCAGAGCTGCCTGTGGTTTGGCCTTGGTCAGGTGACCAAGTGTGTCACCTTGGTGTGTGGTCTTAAAGGTAGAGGGGACTGGTCAGTCTGGCCTGGCTGTGAACTCAGGGTCAGCCCCCTTATTCTCCATAGCCCCCCTATTCGTTGGATCTGGGGAGGACAAGACGCTGACCAGTGAGGGGAAGGTGAAGGAACCATAGAAGCAAAAAGGACTGTGCACCCATGACTAATTACCCCTTTACTATCTCTGACACCCTGCCTTGATGCCATGAAGGATTTGGGGTCATTTGTGACAATATATGGAGTAAATGTAAAATGCAAGTGACCCAGAATCTGAAGGCGGTATAGAATTTGGGGTACAAATTCAGGCTCTCCACTCTTTCTTCACTGCTGTTGGGAGAGGCAGCTGCTCTGTGCTGGGGGTCCGTCTCTACCAGCCCCATAGGGTGACCCAGGGTTGTCCTGTTTTTAGCACTGAAAGTCCCGTGTCCCTGGAAACTCCACAGTCCTGGGAAACAGGACAGTTGACCACCCTGCCTGTTTAATGCCGACATCGATTCTGATAGTTAGGAGGTCTTAGTCCCATTTTAAAGATAAGCAAATAGAGGCTTAGAGAGTTGGAATAACAGGTTTAAATGCACAGACCTAAAGGATGGTTGCAGTGGCCATTTCTATTCAAGTCTCATGGGCTCCAAAACCCTTATTATCCACCATCAGTGTTGCTCTAACCCAGGTAAGATCTTGAACAGACCAAAATGTCAAGCATGTTCTGGTGAATTTGTTTAAAAGAGCTCAGCTGCTGGAACATCTAGAACCTGGGGCGGGGTGGGGGGGGGGGGTTGGCTCCATGAAGAAGTGGGCAGGCCCGACTCTCCAGCAGTGAGGGGGTGAGGGGTGGGCGTTCTCCCATCCCACACGCACTTACAGAACTGAGCGGCTCCTCAGAGCAAGGTGCTGTCCTTGGCACAGACCCGGAGAGAGCAGAAGAGGTCAGGCTGTCTGAGATCTTCAGTCTCAGTGGGGGCAGACACAAAGCAGACAAATACACAACCTAGAGGCGAGAAGTGTATGTGCTCTGAAGAAAGAGGAAGTGAATGAGGAAATTGCAGGCGGCCAGGATGCCCTCCCCAGGGATGGAGTTGTTGGAGGGACTGCTCTGCAGAGGGGACCTTGGAGCAAAGTGAGAATGAACTCGTGTGAGGAGAGAATGTTTTGGGCCGAAGAAGACCAATGCAAAGGCTCAGAGTCTGGACCATGCTGGCCTGCGTGAGGAAGAGCCAGGAGGCCAGGGAGGCTGGAAAGGAGTGCATCACGGGAAGGGAAGGAAGTGAGGAGGGAGAGGCACCACGCCTGAGAACCCAGGCCTTGCAGGGAGGCTGCTGGAGGGTTTGGGGCAGGAGAAAGGCAGGACTGTGGGTGGGAGGTGACAGAGATCAGATCCTGCTCTCCATCCCCAGCCTCTCAGCCACGGAGGTGATGCCTCACCTCAGGTGGCTCAGACACGGGGACACCGCAGTCAGGGCTGTGGGTGGAGCCGTCAGGAGCTTTCCCCCGTCCCCTCTTTCCCTGGGTCCCTGGTCGGGGTCGCTAGGCAACCTTGGTCTGCCTTCCCCTGCATCTCAGCATCGCTCCAGGGTCAGAGGCCTTTTGCCTGATCATCAAAGTTCCCCACACACTCCGTGGCCAGCACCAAGCTGCTGGGCTGTGAGGGAGAGTGGAGTTCATTCACTGTCCTGCGTGTGTCAGGCCTGAGGATGGAAGAGCCGACAACAGAGACACTCTCCCTGTTCTCTCCGGTAGCTTATATCCAGTGACAGAGGATGATATCAAACAAAAGGACACACAGAGGAGTCCACATTTATATGCGAATCAATACTATTGTGTATTCTATGCAAGGTGAGCTCGGAGAGAAGAGTGGTCCGATCACGAAGGGCCCGGAAAGCACTGCCAACCAGCCTGGGCATTTCTTTGAGGGCAATAGGAAGTCGTTGGTAGAATGTAAATGAGGGACTGACAAAGTAGATTCACTGCAAGAAATGGGTCCGTCTGAGAGATGCTAAGGAAGTAGAAGTGACAGGGGCTGGTGATGGCTTGGCTAGAGGGAAAGTTGAATGAATACTTTACCCCCAAAATTCAAGTCCCCCCAGAACCTCAGAATGTGACCCACTTTGGAAATAGGGTCTTTGCAGACATAGTTAGTTAAACTGAGATCGTGCTGGATTAGGATGGGCTCTATTCCAAGGACTGCTGTCCTTATAAGAAAACAGAAACACAGACGCAGAGAGAGGGCCAAGTGCAGATCAAGGAGAGGTGGGAGTGACGAGTCTACAAACCAAGGAATGCGAGGATTGCCGGCTAGCTCCGCAGGCTAGGAAAGACGTCTCCCCAGAGCCACGAGAAGGAACCAACCCTGACAACACCTTGATCTCAGCCTTCTGGCCCCCAGAACTGTGAGAGACTAAATTTCTGTTGCTTTAAGCCATCCAGTTTGAAGCAATTTTTACAGCAGCCACAAGAAACTAATACAGAGAGGGAGAGGCTGAAGGACTCAAGACAAACTCCCAGCGTCATGACTTGGGTGCTCTGAGAGGCTGTTGATGTGGTTTGTTGAGCTAGAGAAGATGGGAGAAGCCGTCTGGGCTATTTGCAAAGAGCAGGGCCCTGAGGACCCAAGACACAGGACGTGTATATTTTGATGGGAAAGTGAGAGAAAAGAAGCACCCAGAATCAACTGCATCTGGGAATTGTGATCTCAGCCCTAACCGCTGCCCTTTATGGGGCTGTGATTTGCTTTCAGGGACTCTGGGAGGCAGAGGGGGAGGGAGCCTGAGATGTAAGTTAGCCAGCCTGCCTTGCAGGCTCTCTGCCAGCCTGGAGCAGCCAACGCAATGAAGGGGGCCCTATGGTCCTCCAGGATGGAGCCCCATTCTGAGCAGCGTGGAAGGGGGCAGGAGCAGACAGCATTGGGCAGGACGTGACAATAGATACAATGGGGCAGTATCTGGAGGCACCAGGGGTAAAGGGGCAGCTTCAAGGACCAGCTGGGTCCCTCCTCATCTTTGCCCTAGAAGCACCCACAGCCGCGCACTCCCTCTTCTTGACAGTTCTGCAGAAATCCACGGTTCCTCCAGCCTCCGGCCGTCCCCTGTGGACCTGCTGACACAGCTGAGTGCGGGGGGCCTTGAGACCCCAACACGAGGCTCCCCGTCTTCCACACAGATGAGCCTGAGGACCCCCGGCCAACAGAGCCAATGAATGTCCCACAGCTCTTCAGCATCATTTTCTCATACTCATAGCGGGGGCGGAGACACACAGTCCCACTGAGGACTCGGAGCCAGCATGCCACCAGAGCAAGGCAAATCCCTCTCTGGGGACCACACTTGAGCAGAACAGATTTTTTTGAGACTTAGAGGAAAAATAAAATCTGATTTAATTCTTAGGAAATTGCCTTTTTACCCACCTGTGTAAGCCTGTATTTAAATGCTAATATTTTTGGCCTGCTGGGATCCCACATTTATTTTCTTCCTGAGCAGCAGCAAGAATCATTTATTTATGAGGATTCTAGCTCCTACCCTCTCCCCTGAGTTCCTCACTTTCATTTCCATCTACCAGCTGGACATTTCTCTCCGCAAGACATCCGAAATCTGTAACCATCTCCCTCCTCTTTATACCTTTCTTGTTTCTGTTTCTAGAACTCCTGGCGACTTTGACTCCCTCTGATCCCACAGACTTTCCTCCAGTCAGTCATCAGTCCCCCTGACTCGACCTCCTCCCGTGGGACAAACCAGCAAATCTGACTGAGCCTCCACTTCCCCATCTGTGAAATGGGTTTAAGAAATAATAATACCGACCCGACGAGTTTCTTACAACCCCCAAATAATCCAAATATAATACCCTTCACAGAGTCTAGTAACAGGGTAACAATCACCGTGATTATTTGTGTAACGATCATGACCCCCATGGAGTCTGCCCTTTTCCTCTTAGTGGTTGTTCTGTTATGACCTATTCAGTGAGGTCTGAGAGGGCTCCATCCTGCTGGTTAGAAAACACAGACTGGTCACTCAGTTGCTGCAGAGTTGTTTTCACACCCTGAAATTCTCCACCTTACAAATTTCTTTGCTTGTTTATGGTACGAGCACCCCTCCCCACTCCATCTCTAAAATGCAATTTCCATGTGAGAAGGGAGTTTGTCTTATTTACCGATGTATCCCTAATGCCTGGCGCATAGTAGGACTCTAGAATTTTGGAAGAGAGGATACCTAGACTAGGTTGGTTATTAATGTACTGACCGCCAGCTTCAAGGGCGCCCCTCTCCGCCCTGCTCAAGGATGCTGGGCTGGGACTCTGCAAGCCGCGTGTCTGCTTTGCCAGCAGCCTCCGCTGGTAGGGAGAGAGGGAGGCTGCAGGCTGGAGAGGGGGCCTTGTTCCTTCCAGGCAGCTTCCTGCTCCTGCCTGTGTCCTCACCACAACGGCTCTTTACCCTAGCAGTGGCAGTAGGCTCCAGTCACAGCAATTGATGCCAGTTTCTGATGTATATTTTTGAAGTCCCAGAATCACGCTCATAGCTCTCACTCAGAGACACCAGCACCAGCCAGCCACACCCGCTCCTCAGAGGTGTGGGTCTCAGCCTCCTGGGGTCCCTCCTCCAGGCTTCTAGGTTCTGATGATCCCAGTTCCTTCCTTGGTCTCCAGTCCCCCACTCACCCCCAGTGCTAGAGTTGGCAGCTGCTTCCCACAGTTCCCATCTCTACAATTCCTCACTGTCCGCTCTCCCCCTTTGTGATGTGGCTGGTGTCCCCTGGCTGCACAGCGACTGAATCTGCACCTCACCGTGCTGCTCTCCATCTCCCTTCGCACCCCCACAACCACGGCGTGGAGGGAATTCCTTTCAGGACGATGTTACCATCCTCTCTCCAGGCTTCCGAGCACGGGGAGCTTGACTGTAATGGACAGCTGCTTGTTTCTTTCAATATTGAGGCAAAATATGTCTCCCTCAAACTGCCCATCACGTTAATTTTGAACCCACACGAGGGATGAGATGTTTCCATGAATTTTAGAGTCAAACGTCAAATGGTCTTGGACTCAAATTCTGTCTCAGTTGTGTGGCCATCAACAGGTAACTTACTCTCTCTGGGCCTGTTTCCCCATCTATAGAATGGGTCACATAATAGTCTCTGCCTCGTGGGGTTATTGTGAGGCTTAGATATGTGGAAAGGAAGTCCTCAGAGCAGCCACCTGCATGTGGATGGCCCTCAGGGAATGCTGCAGCCACTGTTATCACCGTGAGGACAGCCTGTCAACCTTCTAGGGGACTTCGCTCTCCTAGCCTTGCATGCAGAGAGGTTGGCGCATGCTTCTGGGCCCACACGCCGTATGGGGCCCCGTCTGCCTCTCCTCCTTCCCCCTGGACTGGCGTGTGAAGATTCCCGTAAACGGTTCAGGTGCAGAGAACTCTGCCTTCCCAAGTTCCTTCAGCTAATTCACATCTGTGACAGGGAGGCTGGCTAATTACAAACCCGCTGATGGTCTGATTTCCCTGGTGCCACCTGAAGACTTCGTGACCATGTGGCCTCTCCTGTTCTTTATTTGCAGAAGAGCGTGTTCCTTGAGCGGAAACGGATTCTCTCCTGTCTTGAATTTAATCCTGGCACCACTTGCCTTCCTTCATTGGGAATGTTCTTGGCACACTAAACACCTTACCCACATTTCTGGGGATTTTGCTGTGTGAGGTTTTGATGCTGCTGACCTTCCCTGGGCCTGCCTCGTTTATCTAAGACTGAGAGTTCAAATACTTGATGCCTTGCTGAGATCAGAGGAGAATCTGAAATGCTCAGTGTTTGAGTTACTATTAGGGGGGCCTGGCTCCAGGATTTCCGGTGATAATGAAGCTTTACCTACACAGCCTCTACTTACTTATGGAGTGGTTTAGGGGACACGGCCAGGAGTGATGGCACCACCACCAACAGTGGCAGCAGTAGGAGTGGTGATAATGACCTTTGCCACAGACGAGGTGGCTCATTATGCCGCACACCATATTAAGCACATTGATTTCATTTAAAACTCCTCCAAAGCCTATAAGGTTAGAATTATTATTGCCATTTTCAAGAAGAAAAACTGAGCTCGCCTGCTTGCTCAACAGCTGCTAAGTTCCAGACCCCAGAATCTCAGGTCTGTCTTTGGGCTCTGCGCTTGCTGTTCCCTCAGCCTCAACAGTTCCTACCCCAGATGCTGCATGGCTGGTTTGGGGGAGCTGCTTGAATGTCATTTCAATAGGGAGAAGCCTTCCTCGATGATCCTGTAAATCCGGAGCTCCTGGTACTCTCCACCCACTCAGCTTCCTTTTCCTCCAAAGCACATTCCTGTACATAGACACGTGTATTGACTGTGTCCATCCTTCCACCACATGGATGTGAATTCAATAAGCCCAGGGACTTTGTTTCGCCCACAACTGTATACTCAGAGCCTGGGGCAGAGGCCATGGTAACAGCCTGTTTTCAACACACATCTGAGTGAAATAAATGAATGAGTGATTAAATACCTGGTGCAAAGATCCCCCTCTTCGCCAGTCCCTGTCTTTCTTGGAGGAGTTGTGACACACTGGTTCACTGGATTTGCCAGATCCTTCCAACAGCGGGTGCCGTTGCTTTCTTCCCGCAACGTGTTCAAAGGTTGGGATTCCAGATTCCCGAGCTGGAGCCCAGATGCAAATCCTCCCACACATCTCCTACAGATGTCCTGATCGCCTTCTGGGAGTCACTCCTGAAGCAGGTTTCCTGGCCAGGTTTCCAGGCCCGGGAGACTGAGTTCTGGGTCAGCTGATGTCGCTAAAGTCAGAGCCATGTTTCTTCTGGCTTCTCAATCTCCACATCCCTCTTTTTCATGGGGGATGGAAGAGAGAAGCAACTGGGCCTCGCTGAGGGTTCTGTGAGCTGTGGAGTGAATTCTCCATTCCGAGGGCAAACTCTCCTTGGTAAGCAGTCAGGTGGGTACCACATCCTCCTTTAGTCTTTCTCTAACATTTCCCCTCCCCCTCGGTGCCCAGGTAGCGCTGTCCTTTGCCCGCTCCCTGCCTACCAGGTAGTGTTGCAGGCCCTCATTCTTTGCTTCTTCTTCACACCTGCCTGCCCTGTGTCTCCATCCCACTAAGATTCTGCAAAGTGCACGAAGTTCATCAGATAAACGGATTCTCAACAAGCCCTTAGTGTCTGCTGGTGACTCCATTGCACCAGAAGGTCAAGGGGAGCATTTTCCGTGTCTGTCTAGTTTGCCTAGCTCGGTATTTTCTGCATCCTGGGCACTCAGTGCTTCCTACAGCCTGGCTGCTCAGCTCTTTTCTGCATACTGGGCGCTCAGTAAGTACTGGATACACGAATAAGCAAATGAAGAACTAAGTGCCAGTGCCGTTCCCTGATACTATGCGCGTTCCAACCAGGACCTTCCATGCCTTAAGACAAAGAGTGAACAGTGTGGCAATTTCAAGCCCTAAGACATCAAGCACAATGGAGTGTTTTCTGCCAGGGCTCCTTTCCATGGGACGTGTTGTGACTCATACTACAGTGGTGAGCTCAGGCCACTTTGGGGCTTGGCGAAAGGCTCTGTGCTTGTGGGCTGTCTCTGAGTCTGCTCTTGGATCTAAAACTTGTTGGTGACCATTCATTCTAAGGGCTGAGGTTTATTTGAAGATTCGTTTCCACATGACTCACAGAAGATGGGGAAGAAACCAGACGTGGAGCGTGGCTTCTGGCTTCTCTGGCATTTTATCAACTGGTAGTCTCCATTCCCTGGGTCTTAAGCAACCTATTCCTCTCACACATCCCAGAGAAACAGATAATAGGGAGACAGGCTGATGGAGAGGAAGAGAAAGACTCTCCCAGGGCATAGCTTAGTTCAGCTGAAGGTGGATTTCACATCTGCTGCTCCCCTGTAGCGGCAGCACACTGGCAGGTGGTGCCCGTGGTGATGGTCCATGAGGAGCTCTTGAATCATGAAGGAAAGCAAAGCAGGGATGTCGTAGTGGAGGTTCATTCCCTGTGTACAGGGTGGGAGGAGATGTCCCCTGAGGTCCCTTACAATTGCACAGTCTATGGTACTGAATGGCAGCCAGGTGTTTCATTAAGCAACACGTTCATCATTAAGCAATAACCTCATCTTTGCATTCTGCCTTGCAGTTTTACTTCAAAGAGTATTGAACTGTAGTCAAATTGTGTGAAGTTCAGTCATTCCTTTGTGGCACTTCTGAGGAATACTTTCTTCATCGAGAAAAACCCTAATTGCCTTGCTCTCCTATCCTGATGAGACAGCACAGACCCTTGCCTGCTCTCCCGGGGTGGAAGCTGGATGGAACAGCTGGTTTTGAGTCAGAGGCAGCTGGAGCCAGGAGGCGGTCAGAGGTATTAACCTCCCATGTCATGAAGGCAGACAGCCCCTGCTACTGGTGCCGAGGGAGCTGCCCAGGCCAGCTCCCCCGGGGCTCCCCACTCAGCCCACTTCTCCGTGAGGCAAACCAGGCCACTCAGAAGCTGCCTGCAAACTTTCCACTGAGCGCAGAGCGGCCGGCTCCTGCTCTGTGGGGAGTTCTCCCAGCGCCCGGTCAAGGCACGGAGAATTGATCTGTTAGATGAACCAGGAAGGAAAGAGCGGGAGAGCGAGCCGTGAGGCTGCGGAGCGGAGTTTTGCGTAGCAGTCCCCTCCCTTCTGACTCGAGTATTAATTGCTACATTACCACTGCCATGTAAGAAAGACAGTCAGCAAAGCCTGGGAGAGCTCCTGCTCCTCCCTCCCCGCTCCGTTCAGCTTCTCTCTCCTCCTCCGTTCCCTCGGAGCGCCCCGTGCCCTGGCAGTGCCGGCCCAGCCCTGGCATCCCGAGGTCCTCCTGTGGCGAGGACTTGAGTGGACAGCAGGAGGGGGCAGAGGGAGGGAGGGGGAAGGGAGCAAGCATTTTGCCCTGCAGGCTCTCTGGATGCAGAAGTCGGACTCACTGCAGAGGCAGCTGTGCTGTTCCCGGAGCTTCTGGGGTGCGTCCATCTCTCAGGGTTTGCCCAGGCAGTCTCCAAGTTCCGGGGGCACGCAAGGTGGAAGTCTTCCTTTCTGGGCGCTGACGGCAGAGCCTGCCTTCCCTCTGCCACCATGAGCGGCTGCTCCAAAAGATGCAAGCTTGGGTTCGTGAAATTTGCCCAGACCATCTTTAAGCTCATCACTGGGACCCTCAGCAAAGGTAGGGAGTCTGGCCTTGATCCTCCTTTTCTGTCTTGATGTGGCCTGGCTGGTTACAGTGCCTTGGTGTGGCAAGCGTGGCCGTTCTGGTGCACCTGGGTCTCAGAGGAGGCTGGGGGGAAATTGGTGCCTGGGATTCAGGGCTGCTGATAACCTGGGTCCTGGCTCTGAGCAGACGGGCACTATGCCAGGGAGCTCAGCCGGCTGTAATTGCCTGGAACTTTGGAAATGGATTTGGTGGTGTGTGGCTGACTGGTTACAGGCGGGCAGAGGAACAGAACCCTTCCCAGGGCACTGGAAGCGGCTGAGCGTGACTAGAGTTTCAAGAAGTTATCCGCGGAGTCTTGTTGATAAGAGAGATTTGATGCGGTGGGCTGTGAGCAATTCTGCAGAACAGAGACGCTTGAGCCAGCAGGAGGTGGCAATGGGGCTGGAATCCATCGTGCGCTGGTGAATACGGGATGCGTATCAGCTCTGGGTCTGATGTGCAAGAGCTTCCTCTCATTGGATTCCATTTCTGCGGCTTGGTTCATCACTCTGCTGTCTTGGATCCCTGTCTCTCCGCATCTCCTGCCTGTGTTGATGTCTGTCTTCTTTACTTCTCCAAGAACTGGGGTGGAGGGAGTTGGCAGGTTTAACTCCCCCTGCAGCCCAGAAAGAGGTTGTAGACTAGCCGTAGGACTGCGTGTCCATGGCTCAGCCTCACAATGCAGAGTGGAGGCTAACTTCCCGGGGCTGTCCCTGTCTCTGGAGCCCCCATTGCACTCTGGACCAGGGACAGGGAGGTGCTCGGAGACATTCTGGCAAACTTTCCAGAGATAAAATTTAAAAAGAAAGCGGCACCATGATGTGGTTTCACTGGCTGAAAAAAACGTCTTTAAATATTTATGCTTCTGTTCAGGTGGAAAGAGTCTTTGGGGGAGACGCACTGGAAACAGCAGGCAGGGTATGCAGCAAAGGAGGGAGGCCCAGAAACCCTTGATGGGGATTTTTAAAATGACAGTGAGAGAAGATAAAGGCTGTGTGTGGCCAGCTGTAATGATGTGGCTCTGGTCCCCCCGCTACCCAGCAGGTCCAGCCTGGTGCAAATTGTAAGGTGGGCGTGGGACAGCGAACGGTGAGATTTTGCCTGCCTCCTTTCTCATGCCTTTTCGTCACTCTTGTTCTGTCCCCACTCCACTTCTGAAGTAGGGCACTGCCCCTCCGGGAAGCCCAGGTGGACGAACACCAAATGCTGAGGGCCGGGCTGCTGGCAGAATCACTGGGGGTCCTTAGTGGGCTGGACTGAGGTGATGGGGAGAGAGCAGAGGGCTTAGAGGATCGTGCAAAGTTCCTCCGTTCAATCCTCCGAGAGAAACTGAGGTTTTCTTCCCGCAGCAGGGATACTGGGATCTTGGGGTGGTGGGTGAGGGGCAGCATCCTATTGCAGGCTCTGCTTTCCCAGAATGCAGCAGCCAGAGCTTTGGCCCGGCCTTAGGAAACCTAGGTCCCAATTCCGGCTTTGGTCCCTTTGCAAGCCACAGCCTCTTTGAGCCTCAGTTTCCTCATCTGTAAAATGAGTCCATTGCTTCCACCCTGTTCACCTCCCAGCATTGCCACAAGGACCCAGGGTCGCTGAGATGTGGGGTCCCTTTTCAGGATGTGTTGCAGTGACCAGATGTGAAGAAGCAGTCAGAGACCGAGACGGGTATGGGTCTGGAGAGGGTGACCAGGCCATCGCCTCTGCAGGACCAGTGTCAAAAGCTCTTTAATTTAGCTGACTGCAGGTGGGTCTGTGCACCCCAGGCAGCATCAGATGGGGAGAGAGATCACAGAAGGACATCATGCAGCTAGAGGGGTGAGTGTGAGAAAGTACATCAGACAGGGAGAGAGAGTGTGTGCAAAGGTGTGTGTGCGTGTGCGTGTGTGTGTGTGTGTGAGAAAGAGAGGATAGACAGCTATTTGAATAGATGAGCATGAAGATATCATCTTCTGCATATCTGCCTATGATTATTTGCTCAATATTTATTTATTGAGCTCCTCCTCTGTTGCACGCTCATCGCTAGACACAGGCTACATGGACGAATAAGACACAAGCTGTCCGTCAAGAAACATGCATTCTGGGGGAGGGTCACAGACCGAAGACACCCCGCTGAGTGCTGAGATAGGAGCCATGGGGCCCAAAGAGCACAGAGAAGAGAAGCTGGGAGCAGATTGAGAGGCTCCTCCAAAAGTGGTGTCAACTGAGATGAGGAGGGGCGGGGCTGGGCAGGTGGAGGGAGGTTGGGGCAGGCAGAGGGAGCAGCGCTGGGGTGTCAGCCTCTGCAGAGAAGCCAGCCAGAAGCTCAGGACAGCCCCCTCTCTCTGCTCAGAATCCCAGAGACTGAGATCCATGTGACCCAGGAAGGGGCTCCACAGGGACCAGCACTGGGGACCAAGTGGCCTCCTGGCCTTCCTCCGACCTGCTTCAGTGTGAGTTTTCTACAGCAGGGGCTCGGCAAGGCGGCCCACAGTAGGACTGGTGTGGGATGGCGTCTCTCCTCTCCACAGAGAGCAGCAAGTGTGTACACAGCCCTGGCTCTCTGCCAGGCACGTGCCGGGAAACTGGTGTTCTGCCCAACCCAGGTGTTTGCTAAATATTTGTTAAATAAATGACTGTGGGAGCCGGGCCAGGCCTGGAGGAGGGTAGCAGAGTAAGACCTTTCTGGTGTATGGACCGGCTCTAGGTGAATTTAGATTAGAACCTACGTGGACATGTTACATCTGCTTAATGATTCCCGGTTTTAACTGTGATTTCACTTATTCATTATTCATTGCACTGAGTCCTGGATTTGCAATAATCCAACCCTTGGAAGGATTTTTCTTTGTCGCTTTCAGGATTGAGGAACATAAAGATGCTATAGGACCAAGTACCCCCTGCTGGTTTGGGCACAACTTATTATTTTTGACCTGCCTTGGGAATACCTGGGGGACAGGGAGAGCCCAAGACCACCCTTCCCTGTCCTGTCCATTCCTGGGCCTTGGTCACCTCCCTGAAGCCAGCAATCCCCTTTCCCATTGGTCGAAGCTGCTGGGTGGCCCAGATTTCTCATCGGTGCCCTGTTCAGAGATGAACTCATCAGGTCCTCCTGCTCACATCTGCTTGACCTTGAGCTTTTCCTTCGTTGCCCTGCTCACAATCTGTGATCCAAGTTCCTTTTAGGAACATGTCTGCTACAGGCTGTCTTCCCCACTAGACTTAAGCTCTAGGAAGGCAGGGACCACATGCATTTCTACTTGCACTCTAGCCAGAGCTACTGTCTGGTGCCCAGCCCAGAGTGGGTGCTTCACTAGTATTAAATGAATGAAGCAGCGCTGCCCACCACAGACACCAGCCAGGGGCCCCTGGATGATGCTTCCGGTAGGAGCTTTCTAGGATACACCACGCATGCCCAGTCCTGGAGGCGCTCAGTGAACTGAGCTCTGTCCAGCTGCAGGACCTGAGTCTGCGGCCAGAGTGCCAGACAAATCTTTCAGAACTGTGCCCGAGCTTTCTTGGTGTCTCAGGAAGGGCATTTAAATCGTCCCCAGAAGGGGAGGCTGTGTGGGGCAGGGAGAGTTCTAGTGCCCTCATTCTTGTCCCTTCAGCTCTTCTTTGATGTGTTTTATATACTGGCTTTCCCTGAAATTTAAAGAATGATTCTCTTTTGCTTTAAAAAAAAAAAAAAAAGAGTTGGCAAACTAATTATGCTGTGGAAAGGGCAAGTGGTTGCCAGACTGAGACATCCTTGGGTCCTCTGCACCCTGGCCGGGAAGCCTCATGCTGGGTCCCCCACCCCCTGGCCTCAGTGTCCTCATCTGGAGTCACAGTGCCCTCTTTGTAGGATCAAAGGAGATTGTGTCTACAAAGCTCCCTGCATCATAAGTACTCAGGAAATGTTCCTTGCTGCCGCTGCAGTTATTAGCTGCTTCTCTCAAGGCTGTGAGCACCTCAGGGCAGGACTCCTCCCTCCCTGCTTGTTTCTTCAGTGCCTGGCACAGACTCTGAGAGTGGCTTCTCTAGTCGCTAGAACATTCACTGCTTCCCTATCCTGAGTTTGCTTTCCTAAGGCCCCACCCGGTGCTGAGACTGACACGTGATCCATTTTCCACACCTGATTACCTTATCAGGAATTATTAGCACGACTCCCAGAGCCCGGCCCTCCCCTGCTCTTTAGCTTAGCAGAAGCCCAGCTCCTGGCTTGGATGCCTAGTTAAACCAGGGTGTGGGGAACCTGCCTCTTCCTCTTCCTGCACAGCCAGCTCCTCAGCCCCGTCACGGAGACCCCAGGGCCGCTGACGGGAGCCAGGCGTTACGCAGGCTCCTCTCTGGCTGGGGAGGTCTCAGCCGGTTTCCTTCTGCACTTTGGGAACCCATCTGTCACCCCAGGCACAGATGGCAAAGGAATCTAATCCAGGAGTGCTTCTAGTTGTCCTGGCCACCTGCGTGGCTGCAGGGTGGGTGTGGGGCTGACTTTATAAGATTTATCTCAAGGACAATGTCCTAGAGCCCCAGCGCCCCACTCCCACTCTGGCCTTGGTTATTTGTCTCTGTGCTCAGCTTCAGACCCATCAGAGACACGCTGTTCCTCTCGCCTCCCCCACACTGCTGTTCAGGATCCTCCAAAAACTGACCTTGAACTTGAGGATGAGCCTGGGCTTGAGTCCCAATTCTGTCGTCTACCAGCTGTGTGAGCTTGGGTGAGCTGCACAACCTCCCTAAGCCAAGGTTCTTCACTTTTAATTGGAGATAATAATAACATCAACTGCACAAGGCTGTTTTTTAATTTAATGAAGATCGTACATGGAACAGGCTGGCAGCTAGCAGGGCTGTGCCAACCCTGCCCTTGCAGGGAGCTGAGGTGAGTCCCTCCTGAAACTGTGTGCCCTAGGCACCTCTCTTGTCTCGCCCCAGTCCCGACCCTGGAAGTAAGAGCAATCATCATTTTAACAGATACTGACCTTTAGTTATTCCAGGTGGCCCAGCCAGTAGCAAGTGGCAGAGCTGAGATTAGAACCCAGGTCCCGCTGGGGCCCAGACCAGGCACTTGCCTCTCCACTCCGCAGCCTGGAGAAGACGCCCCTGCAGGCATTGCTCCCCACCTTGTCACCAGCAGGGAATGCCCCCAGCTTCCCTCTAATTTTATAGGTAGATTTGTCAAGAAGTATTGTACCAGCTGCATCTCTTCAGGGAAGCCACCCACCTTGCTAGGGGTTGTGACAAATTCCATAATGTTGCATGGCCTGGATTGAGGAATAAGCTTTATGGGGAAAGGGGGCACTCAGCAGGCCAAGGTCAACAAGACAGCCACATGCTTGCTCTGCCAGCATCACGATCATCTCTCGGACAGTGCACTGGGGCCAGGGCACCTGCCGGATGCTGAGCGGGCTTGGCGCCCATGAGGGACCCTCCCGCACTGTGCTGCATTCTTATAGGACGAGCTTGAGAAGTGGTCTGTCAGTGGGGAAATACACAAGCTTTCAGGCACCAGCCGGTCTGGAATTGAGATACCAACTGTTTACTAGAAATCTCTGAGAAAGCAACAGCCTTGACACTGGAGACCTTGGGACCTGTGAGACGTGCCAGTGCCCCCTGAGAAAAGGAGGATGCCACCTGTCCCATGAGAAGCTCAGCTTACGTGAGCTTCCCCTTGCTGGAGGAAGAAAGAGTCTGCATCACCCCAGGTCCCCAGCTAGCTCACTGTCCTGGCAGCACAGGCGAGCGCCAGGGTCGTGTTAGGACATCCTCACACCCTGATTGCGTCCGGGCACCTCTGCCTGCTCCTGCTGTGTCACAGAAAGTTCACTTACCCAGGGTTCTGGGGCATTGCCTGCCTCTCCAGCCCAAGCCAGAGCCTGCCAGGGTGGGGAGTGTGCTTGCCTTGGTTCTCCTGATGCCCAGTAGCCCTCTTCCCAGCCTACAGGTCTCTTACCCCTCCCCCTCTGTAGAAGGCCTATCACTCCCTGATCCGTTTTTGCTGGCCAGATGCTCGCTGGGGGCCCTGTAGTCCCATGACAGAGGGGAGAGAGGAAAGTGGGAGCTCCCACCTGCTAAGGCTGTCCCTCTCTGGGGCCACCAGGCCCCTCTTCCAGATAACCCCAATGCTAGGCAAGAGTAATTTGCTCAGGGCTGCTTTTCCTGGCACGGCTCCACAGACATCCTATTAACTTCAGGACCACGGGGGAGTGGCTAGTTTGTTCCAAATTAAAAGTAGCTGAAAATGGGGCCCTCTGGCAGGCAGGAGGGTGCCGTGGGCTACGCCAGGACATGAGTGGAGTGGATCAAGTCAGGTCTTATACATCCTTCGGAGGCCCAGAGATCTCTTGCCATGCCAGTGTGACCCTCACCTTCCCAAGTCCTCTTAGGGTTACAGAATCTTCCAGGCACAGAATCTCCCCTGGGCTACCTCTCTCACCAGACCCTGGGTCCCTAGTCCCTGAGAGCTGTTGATTCCCAAGTATGGAGGTGGTCGTGTGAAGTAGCCACGGAAGGCAGCAGGATGCAGGAAAAGAAAGAGCGCAGCTCTGGAGCCAGACGGTCCTAGGTTCAAATCCTGCCACTTCCTAGCAGGACAGCCTTGGGCAAGCCATTTTCCATTCTGAATCTACGTCCTTTCCTGGAAAATGGGGCCAGTAATTCCCACTTCACGGGGCTACCAAGAGATGGTGCATGTGACAGCACCCAGCACATAAAAGCTGCCCCATAAAGGTCAAGTTCTCTGCCCTTCTCTTCTCTTGTGATTAAACCTTGGACTTGAAGCCAGGAGAAAGGAGGCAGAGCTGGGAGAAACAGGCCCTGGGGCAAGTCTTCTTCCAGCTCCTTTCTAGATGTGCTGGTCCTCCAGAGTGGCCACCTCTGTCCCTGGTGACTCTCCATTGCAAGCTTGGTAATAGCTGAAATTATCCTTTTTATTTGGTGGTTTGTGTATTTATTGGCCACCCTTCTGGCCCCCATGAGAACATGAGCCCTACAAAAGCATTCACTGTGGGGCTTGTTTTTGGTGACTCAAGCCCCTGATGGACATTGAATAAGTGATGGCTAAAGGCTTTCCCTGCCCTGCAACGTCAGGCTGTGTGACCTGGAGTCCCTTTATTTATTTTTTGCTGAGGAAGATTAGCCCTGAGCTAACATTTGTGCCAAGCTTCCTCCACGTTATATGTGGGTCACCGCTACAGCAAAGCTGACAAGTGATGTAGGTCCACGCCTGGGATCCGAACCTGTGAACCTGGGCCACCGAAGCGGAGCATGTCAAACTTAACCGCTATGCCATGAGGCTGGCACCTGGAGTCCCTTTTTGAGGCCCGGTCTTTGTCAGGCTAGTTCAGAGGCCTCCCACTTTCCATCTCCCTATTCTGAATTTCTGTGCTAGAATTTGACAGAAGCGACCAGCCAGAATGAACTCGGTGAGATGGAGGGTCAGTGAAAGCAAGACCAGGCGCCTGGTCCCCCTTCCATTCCAGTTCCCGCATGCTCTGCGGCATCGCCCTCTCAACAGCAGGCCCACATCTCCCGTCCACTACAGCTGGCCAGCGTCCATCTGCACCCCAACCGGAAGGGCAGGAGGGAGGACCCAGCCTCTGAGGGCCCTCCAGGAGGGCAAAGAGCTGGGGAGAGGAAGCAGAGATGAGGAGATGGCACAGGACCCTGGGTCACCTGAAAGGAAAGGGAAGCCAGGACTCCAGGAAAAGACTCGAGGGAAGGCGTTCACCTCCGCCGTGACCACTCTCCCTGTCCTGCCCGCAGATGCCCGGTCTGGAGGCAGAAGAAAGCCTTCCTCCTGCTCGGGTGAGGGCGGGAGGCCCGTGAACACAAAGCCCACCCTGGATGAGGGGGTCCTGTTTCCATTTTGTGTCCTTAGAGCTACATGGAGCAACAGCTTTAGGGCCGGGCCTGGGTTCGAATCTAAATCCTCACATTTGCTCAGTGAGCAGGTGGCTTGCCTTCTCTGGCCCTCAGTTTCTTCATCTCTAAAATGAGGGAGCGGCTGTTCTCAAAGTTCCCTTTCAGCTGTGGGATTTTCAGATTCACTAACAATAGTAACAGCACTACCCATAGCACCTGCGGTGTGCCCGACATTGCTCTAAGCACTGTGCACACGAGCACCCCAGGGGCTGGACGGCAGTAGTTAACCCCAATCACAGATGAGGAGACGGGAGCTTCAGAAAGGGGAAGGGCCGAAGGGCCCAGGGCCTGGGCTCAGCGTCACACAGCCAGCCTGGGACAGAGCTAGAACTGGAAGCTGAGCTGTCTGTCTCCAAGTTCCGGTTGGACCCCCACATTACGCTCCCTCCGTTTCTAAACTCAGATCCAAGATAGGAAAGCAATGGAGACGAGACTGACCACTGCCCAGTTAGGCCAAGAGGCCACACGTACTCTTGTTTCAGAAACCAAGTTTTCAAGGCCTCCGTTCTAACTGAACAGCACAATTCGAGAGAATTCCCCTGAGACCTGAGCCCCCGAGTCTACACCGCAAACCATCATCCACAGGTCACCTTTTCCACTCAGACAGCAAAGCATATGGAAGAGCTGGCGGGACAGCCAAGACCACAGGGACAGGAAAGAAAGGGAGAGTCACCCAGCGAGCATCCTCATTGGAATTTCAGTCTGGCCAGTTGTCACCTCTTCCTGCAACGTTGTGGGTTGGAGGCAGAGGCAGAGACTCAGGCAAGAGTCAAGGAGGGAGATGTGATTCTGAGGTTTGTATCTGAGAGGCTGGGGTCAGCCTACCCCAATTTTCTTTCTGTAATCTTTCGATTAACTCTGGGCCAGTTTGGATGACATTTTTCAAACCATCTGGGCTTGGCAGGCAGAGCCGAGCCCAGGCTTGCTGCTTGCTATCTGCAAACATCAGCTGGGAACCAGCTGTCACCAGGAGCCTGGGATGTTCCTGAGCCACGAGACATATTGGGCTGCACTGTGCTCCCAGCACCCTTGCGCTGGCTAACCCTACCCGTGCCTCACAAGTCCAGAAACAGCGGCCTGTCATTCTGAACTCAACAGGCACCAAGTAAGAAATAATAATTGCTGCCGTCCATTGAGTGCTATTTACTTGCTGAGTCTTTTCAAGGGTCCCCGCATTCAATCCAGCCCTAGCCCCATGAGTTATCTACTCTTACTATTCCCCCGCTGAGGCTCAAGAGGTTGAATAACTTGCCTGAGGTCACTGAGTCAGAACTGTGCCTCTGAGGATCCCAGGCAAAGCTGAAGGAAGGCTCTCAGTCAAATCCCTCAGCACCCTGCCCCCTGCTATGGCCTGGGTTGTGCCCCCCACCCCAATTTGTATGTTGAAGCCCTAACTCCCGATGTGACTGCATTTGGAGATAAGGCCTTAAGAGAGATAAAGAAGACAGAATGAGGTCATAAAGATGGGGCCCTAATCCGATAGACTGTTGTCCTTAAAAGACGAGGAGGAGACTCCAGGAGAGCACTCAAGCAGAGGAGAGGCCACGCAAGGACGTGGTGAGAAGAGCACAGTGGCCTGTGCAAGCTGAAGACAGAGCCCTCACAGAACCAGCCCTGCCAGCACCTTGATCTCAGCCTTCCAGCCTTCAGAAATGTGAGAAAATAAATGTCTGCTGTTGAAGTCACCCAACAGTGGTATCTTCTTATGGAGGCCCTAGGAAAGTAACTCACCTGCACAGACAATTCACTGTATAGCATCCTTTGCCATATTTTTTTATTGTAGTAAATATGCATAACATAAAATTTACCTTTTTAACCATTTTTAAGTGTACAATTCAATTCAGTGGCATTGGGAACATTCACACTGTGGCACAATCCTTACCTCCATCCATCCACGGAACTTTTCATCATCCCAAACTCAAACTCCCTACCCACTACCAGTAATCCCCCACTGCCCACCCCCAGCCACTGGCAGCCGCCATTCTATTTTCTGTCTCTCTGAATTTGACTATTCTAGGTACCCCACGTCATGGAGTCATACAGTATTAGTCCTTGTGTGTTTGGCTTAGCACAATCTCTGAAGGTTCATCCATGTTGCAGCCTGTGTCAGAATTTCATTCCTTTTAAAAGGCCGAGTCATTCCATTGAATGGATGCACCATAATTTCTTATTTATTCATCTATCACTATTCATCTGTTCCCATGTTTTTAATGTACACAGGGATCATATAATCCCCTTGCTCACGAGTCTGCCTCTAGGGGTTTCTTGACACATTGAGAGTCCAATGCAGGCTTTTCTCGGTGGCCTACAGGCTCCGCATTTCTGTCTGCCTCCTCTGGTCTCATCCTCTCCCAGTGGTGCACCCGAGCCACCAGGCCATGTTGCTCTTGCTGGAACACCAGCTCCATCTGCCTGAGGGTCCTCACAGTATTGCTGCCTCCGTCTGGACACTTTCTGCCAGTTCTCCTCTGGCTCTCTGTCCACTTAATTCAAATCCCCTCCTGTCTACAGTAGCCCCTCACCTCCCCACACGTCAGGTACTTCCTACCCCCTGAGGCCGCCTTGTTTTCTGCACAGCACCTACATCACACATTTATTCACTCGTTTCTGGTCCAGCTTTCCCACTAAGAGCTCAAAGAAGGCAGGGACTATCCTGGCCGTTGCTGCTTTCCCAGGACCTGACGCATAGTGGAAGCTGAGAGGTCAACCAGGCAGATGAGAAGCCCATGGCCCAGGGAAGACCACCCAGCAGACAAAGCTGGCCTTTGACCCTGGGTCTCCGAATCCTCTTTTCTTCCCTGAAGATTCTGTCCTGTGTGCCTTTTAAAGGCCCTGGCTCTGTATCCTGCCTTACCAGGTCCATCTGTCCATCCACACTTACCCTTGGCAAGGCCACCGATGACTCTGCATCCTGGACATGAAGGTTTAAGCTGGTCGTCTTACCCTCACTATCCTGAGAACGGCCCCCTCCTCAGTCACTGCAGCTGTGGACGATTTGGCTAATCTGTGATTTAGTGTTACTGTGGAAGGAGGGGAATCCTGCCACGGATGGGGGAAAGGACTGGCAGTATTTCCCATTCTGCCCTCAGCTCCATTCAGCTAAGAGGCTCCTCTGTGAGGGTGTGAGGCAACCATTCACCAGCGAAGGCCTCTGGGGTCTGTGGACACTGCTGTCTCCCCCTGCCTGTGTGTTAGCTCTTGAGGATTCAGGACCTTCTGGACACATGACTTTTGGAGTTCATCCTACCCCAAAGCCAACCACCACTCTTTATAAGCTATATGAACTTGGGAAGGTCCCTCACTCTTCTGAGCCCTGCTTTCTGTCTGGAAAATAGACACAATAACGTCCATCTTGCAGGTCTATTGAATGAATGCACTTAAAGTGTTCAGTGCAGTGCTTTGCTTGTGTCCCATTAAGGGCACAACAAACGATGTGGTGTTTTTGCTTTTATTTGCTATTGCTGTCTATAAGGACTGAGCTTACATCTCCTCTCATTTGCATTTTAGTCAAACCAGGGACCTCTCAGGTCTCAGAAAGTGGCTGATTGACTGCCATCACCTAAGTAGGCCAGAAAAGAGTCAGAGACTTCTCCAACATTCTCTTTAGCTTCCCTTTTCCTACCTGGAGTCAGAGTGTCTGTGACAAAGGGTCTTATTCTAGGCAGGTGGCATGGGAGGGCAAACACTCTGTTCAGAGAATGAGCTCAGCGCCCAGAGCCTCCAAAACCTTCTGCACACCACTCACTCCAGTCCACCCATCCCAGCCCCGTTCACAGCAAATGTTCCCTCCCTGGTGAAAAATAGGAAGAGGGGCAGTAAAAGCTTAGCCTTACAGCCAGCCTGGGAATGAGCAGACCAGACATCTTCTGTAGCCTGAGTCAGAGTCCCCTGAGGGCACCTCCACCCCGGGAAGGAGATCCAGGCCCCAAATCACAAAGCCACCAGAGCAGGTGAGTTCTGGCAGGACACTGAACCACATTTGGTGAACTAAAGGCCAAAAACTAAAAAGGATCTGCCCCTGCCTGCTGGCCTCTGTCTCACTTGGTGCCATGATGTAGAAAGAAAGAAAGAAAGAAAGCAGACGTGGGAGTCCCCAGCATTATCTGGCGCCTATGCATCATGCCTTGGACTTTGATGTCTGCCCAAGTGAGCTGCTGAGAGCCCAGAGGTGACCGCTGATGTGAGACTCCTCCTAACACTCCATCCCCAGCCTCCTCAGTGTACAGGTGGGGAGACTGAGGCCAGAGCGAGCAAGTCCCTTGAACTAGATACCTTGAGTCAGAGCCTCCTCTGGCTGGCGGTGGGGGGCTGGGCCACACAGGGATGGAGGGTGAGTCGGGCCCCTCCTGGAGCTGTGGCCACCCAGCAGACGCCTCTGCAAGTCCACACAGTCAGTGACTCAGGCTGAGACCAGGCAAGGCCCCTCACTTCTTCAGCTGTGTCCCTGAGCTCCTGTCCTCATGACTCTCCCTCCAGCGGGCCTTCCACGTCTCTCTCCCTTGCCTCAGCTTGTCTCTTAAACTCCAGACCCACAGATGAGTCCTGGCTGGACTGTGAGCTCATGGGAGACAGGGGCCACATTTTATGCATGTAAGAATGCCCAGCACCCCTCACGAGCCTGGTACAGAGAAGGGGCTCAATGGATGGATGAACGGATAAAGCAGGGAAGGGAGGGAGGGGGCAGGCAGGAGAGAGGGAGCGTGGAGGGATCATAAAGGCTTCTATGTGAATGTCTTCCTGTGGTCTCTACTCAGCCCTTGGAACAACACAGCAGACCTCTCTCCTGACTTCGCTGTTCCTCTTCATACGGCCCGCCCGGTGTTGAGCCCTTCAGGTGTCTTGCGCACTAAGTCCTCTTGATTGTTTCTCCTGTCTGTCACTCTCCCTCCCTTCTCAGCGCCGTCCCTGGAGTCCAAGCCCTTACCCGGCGCACCTGTTCCGCAGGCACAGGCGGCGCTCTTCCCCTTTCTCCCGTCCTGTCTCCTCCACACTGAGGCCAGACAAAGAGATCGCCCACCCAGCCCTTTGACCCAGGAGCCCAACTTTTAGAAATCTGCTCTAAGCAGATCATCAGAGATGTGCACGAAGACGTTTGTTCAGGGTGCTCATCATGGAATCACACTATAACAGTGAAAAACTGAAGATGATCTAACTTTGCTCCAAAAATAGTGGGTGAAATAAATTTTGGTTTATTTATCTAATGGAATAATATTAAATTTTTGAAAAATTGTTTTGAGGACTGCTTAATAACATGCAGAAACGATACCGACATGTTATTGGGTAAAAAAGCAAGATACAAACTGTATGTCCAATGAGGTTGCAGTCTGTGAATAGGTGTGTGAACAGAGAAAAGTAAAATAAGAAAGAAATAAGCTTAATAGTAGCATGAATGTTAGTTGGGGGTAAGGGTTATTTTTTAAAGTTCTTCTTGATTCGTATCTGTCTTGTCTGCATCGTCTTAAATAGGCGTGTATGTTTAATGAGACCATAAACATATCATTTGCTGAAAACACGTCTTCAATTTTTTAATTCTTCTCAATACTTTCAATAAAAGTTGCGCTTTCACTGTCACTATGTCACTGCCTGTCCAGTCCACATTAGCACACACCCCAGACTGCTAGGCCTGCCCTCACAGCTGCACCTGCCGTCTCTACCCACTTCCTGCTGGGGTCACCCCCCAACCCTCCCCAACATGCACACTCTCCTCCAGCCAAACTTGTTACCACACGGTTTCTAAACCAGCCTTGTGTTTAAAGTCCCTCAACCTACCTCTCAAATGGTTCAGAAACACACACAGGTACCGACAGGACACACACGCACGGAGGGACAGACAGAGAGAGTAATGCAAATATGGTAAAATATTGATGATAATTTGTGAATTAAGGTTAAGAGTAGTGTGCTCCTAGAACTAATTTTGAAACTCTTCTGTAGTTGGACATTTTCAAAATAAAAAGGTGGAGGAGATAAAGGAGCATTATCATAGACTGTTTAATGACATAGGCTCGGGGCCGGCCCGGTGGCTCAGTGGTTAAGTGCGCACATTCCGATTCGGTGGCCCGGGGTTCACTGGTTTGGATCCCGGGTGCGGACATGGCACCGCTTGGCACACCATGCTGTGGTAGGCATCCCACGTATAAAGTAGAGGAAGCGGGCACGGATGTTAGCTCAGGGCCTGTCTTCCTCAGCAAAAAGAGGAGGATTGGCAGCAGTTAGCTCAGGGCTAATCTTCCTCAGAACAGGAAAAAAAAAAAAAAGACATAGGCTCTGCATGAAATGACTTTAGTTCAAATCCCAGTTCTGCCTGTTCATTGAGCAGTAACAACTGTAGGCAAGTTACTGACTTTCTAGGTCTCCGTTTATTCATCAGTGAAATGAGGATAATGAAAATCAGAGTGTATATATTTCCTACAGCCACCTGGAGGAAAGACTGAATGTACGTAAAGGGTTTGGCAAAGAGTGTGGCACATGTCAACCACTGTGATCTATTAGTATAGTGTTAGAGAAATCCAATTCTTATCCAAGAAGTTATTTACAGTACTCTCTACCTCCCTGAGCTGCTCAACCCTGGATGGCCAAGTAAAGTGCTGGGACTTGGGACTTTTTTGCTTGCATGATTCTCCTTCTGCTGCTGGCCCTGGAGCAGCTACTGCTGGGTCCCAGGGGCGCCATATCTCCAGACTCTGGCACAGTGCCTGGCACAGAGGGGGCAGCCAGGAAGTGCACAAGATCCAAAATGAGGAACTGAAGGGTTCAAGTTGCACTTCAAATAAAGTTCTTCTCCTCAGATACAAGCTTGTAATTTTGCTGATGCAGCTGCTCTCTTCCCACGGGCTTCCTGGAGATGAGGCATCACCTTGATAAGTTAGCTGTGGATATAGGCATCCTGCAGTTGGCATGGAAATGCAATTTAATTTCCAATTAATCTGATTTCTGGGCTGCAGGATTTGCCTGCCTCGCCCTGGGATGATTATTCTGGCCAGACCTGTGTCGTCAATGATGACGGTTCTCCCATGAAGTGGACTCTCGAGGAAACTGGTCCTCTGACTCTTGGATGGTTCAGCCAGGCAGGGATGTGGCCCCTGTGGGCAGGTACCACTTTTCCTCAGGAATGAAGTTTATGCAAGTAGACTTAAGAAGGTTCAAGGCAAAGTCAGGCAGGCCATCTGTGGCTGAAATTTTTAAGAGGCGATACAGCTAGAAACGGATTGAAAGAGAGAGAGGAAAAATAATCCTTAATGATGCTCACAAGAAAGAGAAGTGGGAAGTTGCTAATGAGAAAAAGGCGGCAGTAGGAAGTTCTCTGAGCTCGAAGAGAGGAGAATCTGTTAATGAGAGGACGGAGGCACGTTTGCTCAGAGAGAATGAACATTTGGGCAGCATCTTTGAGGTACCAGGCGAGCGCTTCACATTTGTGATTGCACTGAATCATCACAAGCGTCCTATAAAACCAACGATGCTGCGCTCCTTCTCCACCTGAGGATACTGAGATCCAGGGAGATTACACAAACCGCCCAAGGTCAGAGACAAGCCAGATTCAGATCCTCGCTTTTCTGAGCTTTCCTCCATGCAGGTTCCTTTTCCAAAGATAAATACGAAAACATAGTATAAGACCATAAGAAGAATGTCATACTGAGCTGAAACTTATCCCAAAAATCATAAGAATGAGGAAAAAAGACTTTAAAACACATTCTGAGAGAGAGTGAGAGTAACTGATGGCTGAGTCTGCTTGGAGAAAACAACACCCACTTCTCTTTGGGTCGCTCACATCTCCCCTCATGAAGCGAGATCTGAGGACTGGGCGTGTGGCTAAGAGGCTCGCCTGGGGTCAGGGACTCAGAGGACTCTGGTTGCTCCAGATAACGAGCTTCGGGCTTGTGGCTCAGAGAATTTTAATTCCAGGGGTTGGAAGGAACCAACAGAGGGCATATAAAACAGTGTTTAAAGACTCATGTATACTAGATGTTGCTAGAAATACTACTTGCATAGCCAACAAAATCACAGAAAAATTAGTTCGATACCAAAGAGGAGTCCGTTTTTATTAATGGCAGTGAAAGAAGACTGTAAAGTCTATATTAGTGAGCATGCTAGCAACTCCCAGACAGGTTCTGGAGTGGACTGTTAAACCAGTGGTTTGAGAACACATGGCAAAAAGAGCAGAGATCACTGACAAGTGTGAGGTCCCTGAGAAGCAGCCATGTCAGAGCAGCCTCTCTTCATTCTGCTTCCTTATAGTGTAACAGCACAGGATAGCTGTGGCCATAGCATGCCTGAGTTCCCGCTGGCTATCTGATGGGCTGTGGGCTGGGTGATGGTGGAGTCAGGCAGATGGTAGCTGACCCCATGCCCCATCAGGCTGGGCAGTGCCCTCATCAGAACCTTTGCAGGGCTTTTTCAGATACCTAAGCTTCAGCCTCACCCTACATCTGTTGACTTCAGAGGTGTGGCTCCAGGGAGCCACCTGAGAGCCTGCGCTCTGTGGGAAGGTACATAAAGGCATCCAACAGGCTCGCAGGACCCACCTTGCCCTGCACGGCATTTTCCATTTTTGATATGGGCCAGAACTAAGGGGCAGGATGCACAGTGGTTAGAGAGTAGAGTCTGAAATGATGTTGTCCAGGTTTGGCTTCCAGCTCTGCTATTTACTAACTTGTGACCTGGGGCAAGTCAAATCCCTCCCCTGTGATTTTTCTATGAAATGGAGATAGTAATAGTAACCTGAAAGATATTGTTAGGCTTAAGTGTGCTGTATATGTAAAAGTTTAGCCCAGACCCTGGCATACAGGTGCTCAACAAATGTTAGTTCTTCTTGCTGTCAGGGATGACAGATTCTTGTATGGGCAGTGATTCGCGAAATACATCCCAAAATGGAAGTGGCTACCTCCCGGTGCAGTGAGTTATTCATCAGATTGTCAGTAAGGTGGAAAGTTGTAGGGAGGATTCAAGCACTGGATTAGAAAGTGGCGCAGCCCCAGATGATCTTTAAAGAACTACTGACCCGCAGAGAACATGAGCTTTTAATTGAAGATGAGAAATCAACAGGGAGTCGGATAGCAGAGGCTCCAGAATTGACAGAGGGCTCATGCAACAGTCTCATGGGAAGTGGGGAGGCATGTGCTCAGCAAGCCCCCGTTCCTGTTATGTATACCAGGAATGCGGGAGCTTGGTGTGGGATGACAGAGATTATGGGTGATTCAAGTCTCTCTAAATCACCCTTGACTCTGCAACTGAGGGCACAGGTGCAAGCCTGGGGACGCATCACCACCTCTGTCCACATTCATTTGGGAGCTGTTTGCTCTGCATCTGCATCCGTCCCTTCTCTGTCTCCTGAAGACTTCAAGGAAGCCAGCTGATGAACGTGTGCCTTACATGAGTCGGGGAGTCTAGAGAGAAGATGGGCTCTGTGTCTGAATTGACGTAACGAAGACCCAAGAAAGCCCCTGTGGATAGGAAGATACTCCATAAATTAACCCATCTGTGGAAGAGGGAACTGGGTGCCAGGGGAGACTGGGAAAGTTCAGGCTCTCCTCTTGGCCCCAGTGGGGATCTGATGGAACCTGGGAGAGCTTTGCATGTCCACAGGGTGTGGTGTGGGAAGAACAGAGACCCTGCCTCTGGATACACTAGTGTGTTGAGAAGCCGAGCTGATGACTGAATTAAGAACATGCTGAGGGAGGTATAGGGGTGGTGGTGGCTCCCACCGCATGCGAGCTCCTGCTATGGGGAAGTGAAACCCGTGGGGTCGTTTTGATTGAATTGTAGTTTCAATACACCCACACAAAGGAAGCAGACTCACAAGATTTATTACTTACAGATCCCAGAAACGGGATGGAGAGAGGGGTGATTAGCCAGGAGAAGGGCAGTCCTCTGTCCCTGGGGCAGTCCTCCATCCCAGGTCACAAGGGAGCAGGAGATAGAGAGCAGGGTAGCAAGCACCTATTACTTATAAGGTGGTTGGGCGAAGGTCAAGTAGCTTTTTGTGGGCTTAACTCTAAGCGGTTATTTTAAAAGATGGCCCAGGAAAGGTAAATGGCGTCGACAGGTCTACTTCTGCGCTGCCAGGATGGAGAGAGACTGGTTGACCTTCACCATGGCGATGATGAGGAGGCCCCCCGTCAACAGGAACGTTGGCCAGAAGAGGGAGAAGAGGAGGGTCTGCGGCCCGTAGAGGCGCCGGTACAGGACGCTGCTCTCATTCTCCCGAGTCGTCGAGAAGCAGTAGAAAACCTGGTGCTCGTGGAACTTGGCTCTGACCTTCTCCACGTCAGCCCGGGCCGTCTGGTAGTTGTCCAGGCTGCCTGGGATGTAGGAGCACTGTGGGGGAGAGGCAAGAGCACCCATGGGGTTGGAAATCCCTGTTTCCTAGGGCCTGCTGTAGAGTCAGGCCCCTGGGTGGGAGTCAGGAGTCTGTCTAAAGCTTGGCAGGCTGTGCACTGCACGGTTCTAGAGGGCGCCTTCCCAGCATCTTTTGTAGGATGGTGGCCCTCGAGCTGCTCAGGGTCCACGCTGCACACCTGGAGGGAGGGGCCACAACAGGTGTCCTGACTCTGCTCCCATTGGCTGTAAAACCTTAGGCAAATTGCCAGCCCTTTCTGAGCCTTGATATCGTCATCACTTAAATAGGTTAACGGCAATATGATTTTGAAAGGATATTTGTTAAAGAAGGACTTCAAACTCAACTGTCTAAGGAGATCCATGAGTGACCCAGGCTGAGTGACCCAGGCTCTGTGTTAGGATTCAGGGTAGAGATCACTGCTCAGTTACCCACAGGGCTCCTGCAGGTAACATCCAGAGCGAAGCGGGCGAGGGAATAAATGACCGGTGCCAACTGACCCTTGTCTTGGTGCCAGGGAGAATTGTGAGGGAGCAGTGGGGCCTGGGGGAACGGAGGGAGCCAGACGCTTCCAGACTAGCAGTCATCGCTCCTTCTCAACAGTGGACGCCGTGCGATCCAGAGGACCTGGTGCAGCCAGACCTCTGACATTTCAAGAGAAGCCAGAAAACCACATTTTAATGTGAACTCGCAATTTAAAAATATTGGCAAAAGTTCTAATTGAAAACCCTTTGAGATCTAACCCTGTGTGAGGCATACAAAAGATGTTGGCAAGCCGGTATTTGACACTGGGGTTCAAAGGAAAGAGAGAATGCATTTAAAAGAGCTTTGTGCAGGCAGAACACGGGAAACATTTAATTCTGACACTGATCATTGTTATTAGGAACTTTCTGGCCTGGTCAGATGAGGTCCAGCTGGAAAGAGCCGCAGAGAAGGCACAAGGTGGAGACCCTGGTTTATCTCTGTTCTGTGCCGGGAGGTCTGAATGTTGTTTATTTGAACCCCTGGGAGATATTCTGCAAGTGCAGTCCCCCTACAGCATCTGCAGAAACTACCTGGAGGGCTGACCATAAGCACAGCTTCCTATTCACTCTGAATCACTGAGGGTGGGGCCCAGCAATCAGGCGATTCCTTCACGCACGAAAGTTTGAGACCACTAGCCTAGGGCATCATGTCCAAGGTTAAAATGTATAAACGTGTTGAGCCAGCTTCTCCCCAGGCCTCAGCTACTCCGTGGATTTGAATGAGGCCCTGCCCCCAAAGCTGCCTGCCCTGTCAGGGTTCAGTACAGCAGAGCAAAGGATGGTTGCATCAGAGTTCTGACAGCGTGAGAAGTGGGCGAGCTGCATGCAGAAGTAGGGCCCCAGCCAGCCGGGGAGCAGCTGAGGCTGGGGAGAAGCTGGCTCCTAAAGAACCTGGCATTCAGAGTTGTTGGACACTACAGGGTCCCAGGAGCAGGTGGATTCAGAATCCTGAGCTGAGGGCCTCACCCAAGTCTCTCCCATGCCTCTGACTATGACCTTGGGTAAACTAACCCACTAAGCAAAGGTGTGGGTGGCTATGGAGCCAGATAGGCCTGGGTTCAACCACCAGTTCCAAGTTGTGTGACGTTGGCACACCACAGACTGTCTGAGCCTTGGAGAATGGATTTGTGATGGTGACTGCCTAGTTGAATCATCACGGGGGTTAGAAGAGATGGTGTGTGTGAAGTACTTAGCACAGAAACCAGAACATAGTAAGTGCTCAATAAATGAGAGATGCTGTTATTATTAATAATAATAATATTATGACTTAGCTATAAAATTGCAACAACGGCTCCATCTTTCCGTCCTTAAGGAGGGGCCCATGGACCAGCTCTCAGGTGGGGGCTTGTGCCCATCCTGGGCCCCACTGTATCTTTTGCCAGCTTGGGGTTACTCCGGATCCTTTTGGCTGGCCTTTTGGCAAGACACCGGACAAGAGTTCACTCTGCAGGGCCAACCCCAGAAGGCTGGGGACTGTTTGCACCATTCTCCCCTGCCCTGGATCCAGCTACCCCTGAGTGTCTGAAAGGTCTGAAATGACCGAACCTCACCCCAAAACCCCGTGGCATCACCATCCCCAGCACAGACCATGGGAAGGGGCATAGAACCCCCTCAGACTAAGGCTTATGGGAGAACCTGAGAGCAGACTGGAGGCCCCCTGCCTGTGAGTAGTGGTGGGGAGAGAGCCTTGCCTGGCCTTTCACATGTGAATCCAGAGGACACCCAGCTGGCCAGAGCACGGGCTCCCCTGCACCCCAGAGCTGAATGCAGGTAGGAGGTGCAGTGCATGGTAAAAACACAAAGGACACTTCCATTGTCCCACTAGAGCGCAGCCTGCCCTTAGCACTGCTCCTGGCAATGCCAGGGTGCGATGGGAGAGAAGATAGCACAGCTGGCAGTTACCAGCCAGCACTGTCCTCCTAGGGCCCAGCAGAGGCACATCTCACAAGCTGTGGACAGCTCATTTCAGGGCAAGATCTGGCCTCTTGCTCCTCCAAGCTGGCACCCTCAGGATCAGGGCGGCAGCCTGCCCGCCAGCCTGCTCCGATCCCCCTCACACCAGTGGTCACTGCAGGGAGCTTGGAGGCTCTGTCTCCACTTGGTGGGGTAGAGTCATGTTAGTGGTGACAGAACAGCTCTGAGCCACGTTGCACGTCCAGACCCACTTCTCCAGGAGCCCCCTGCACTGTCAGTGAGCCCACCCTGTGCCTTTCTTTCTGCTCGGCCACCCACTACTGATTGTCAGCACCCATCTCTGCTGCAGGCCCCATCTCCCTCCCGGGGGTTTGCAGTGGCCCCGCCTCTCCGCCCAGTGACTGAACCCCACATGCCTCTGCACCGCTCGATCCCCCGGGACCCCGAACCCTTTGAAGACTCCCAGCCGCCCGCTGCAGTAATTCCAAGCCTTGGAGTCTCCTGGAGAGCCCCAAGATCCTGCCTTGGGTGGTCCGGCATAGGACCCTGCTTGTGTGAAGTCTCCGGGGGTTCTAATGCACAGCCAGAGTCAAGGAGCTCCAGCTTCCCGATCACATTTTAACTCCCTAGCTCAGTAGTTCTTGGCAGAGACAACAGGCGCGGAGCTTGCACAGCGTCATAATATCATTAGTGTTTCCCTTCTTTATGGCTTGCTCGAATTTAAATCCCCGGTAATCAGTTAAACCCTCTCCTAGGAAATGGTGGAGTCGGTTAGGAGCCTGTTATGACTCCGCTCCCTGTTAAAACCAGCACCGAGAGCGCTGAGCGTTGTTTAGAATGAACTTGTTCCAGGGAGAGCTCCCGCCTTCCGATGCAGATGCAAAGGAACTTGTCCACCACGAGCCTTCTGACAAGACCAGACCTGTGGAATCAGAGACTGACAGCCCCGGCCTCTGCTCTCCATGTTTGTTGAATCGGCAGGATTAACCTCCGCGTCTCATGTGGTTGAAGCCACATGTTTTTTGGTAAAATGGTGATTGTAGATAAGCTTAGCCCTTCCTCCAATTCCCTTCCTAATGCTGAACTTTTAAAGCGTAAAAGAAAAATCCTGATTGAATCGAGATGCCTCACTCCATTGTCTGTGGGCTTGCTTCCCCTGCTCCCTAGGTGTGCCCTGTGCTGTTAGTGTCTTGCACTGGAATTCAACATCCCTTCTCCTTTCTTACTCTTACGTTGCTGTCTCTCCCAGACATCACTAAAGACTGTGTTTTTAGCAAAAGAATTTCAGTGAAGTGTTTTCCATAATCTTTTTTTAAAATATAGAAACTATTATTCGTAACTTGTAGCATTCTTCATTAAAGTTTTGCTTCTCTCAAAAAACAAAAAGCCAAAAGACAACCATAAAAAAGCATTTTAATCGCACCCTTTGGGAGTGTGGAGGTCTTCTGGGAACAGACCTCGGTGCCCTTCTGCAGCCTTTCCCCACCACGCTCCGTCACCTCTCAGTTTCTGCAGCAGGTCTCCGAATCCACGTCACTACCCTGCCCTTCCCTCTGCTGTGCCTTATTCTATGCCCCCTGCCCTCGATACAGATGCCCCCTCCGTGTTTCTGTGTCCCCAGTACCTGCCTGATTTTTAAAGCCTGACCCAAATGCCTTTCTGATACCCTCACCTCACTGTTGGCTGGAAAATGTCATTTCTTCCTTTAACCCCACAACTTTCCCTGTTCCTCTCTAGGGCACCAATCCTCCCTACCAGGTACTTTTCATGTATGAGCTCTCTCCTCTTGAGTCCAAAGCCTGACACAGGAAGTGTTCAATGACTATCAAATGAATGAGTGGATGAGTGAATGAATACGGGCCAAGTAGTATTTCCTATAGGAGGAGCAGCCATGGTGGGCTTGGAGAGGGGCTGCTGGGAGGCAGTGATGGGAAAATCCTCCAGCGTTGGCCTCCAGAGGTTGCTCCAGCCTGGGTGCCTGGGTTCTTGAAGGTCACAGGGTTCCCCTCTGTGGGGTCAGCTCTGGGTCTGGCCTCTCATCTGACTCACTTTATGGAAAGAAGTAATGACACTAACAACTGCTGCTTTCTGAGCGCCCATTATCCACCCGACATCAAGATTGGCACATGGTATACAGTCTCTGACTTCACAATAGCACTTCACCAAAGGGGGAAACTGAGGCTTAGACGGGCTGCATGGCCTGCCCCAGGCCACATAGCTGTTAGTGGCAGAACAGGGATTCAAACCCACGTCTGTCTGACTCCAACATGGAAGAGCTAAGGCTGGCTGGACCCCATGCCAGCTATGGACCCTGGTCAAGTGGGCTCACCTTTCTCAGCCTCTGCTCTCCAGAGTGAGGATAGGGAGCCAGTTAGTTGCAGTCCCACACACCTGCCAGGGCTAAGGAGATGCGTGCCCATGCCCCCAGTCAGTACCTGCTGGTTCTGGTCCCGAGTGTCCTCTGTGTGGTACAGCACAGCCCACCGGCCCACGGCTGACACATTGACCCACAGGCATGGGTACTGGGGCACCTTCTTTCCCTCCAGCTCCTCCTGGTCCCTGATGTTGGTCTCAATCAGGTAGCACGTGGATTCCTGGGTCCACACACTGGGAAGACCACGCACACACATACACATCTCAGAAGCTGTGGCACAGAGCACCCAGTTTGAACCCCTTTGAGAGACCCAGGGCTGGTACCCTTATCTTGCCATAAGCATCCAGCTCTAAAGGAGTGCAACCCCAGCGTCCCTGGGCCTGGGGAGGAATCATAGAATCAGAATATCAAGGCTTGTTGGCCTCTTGAACATCATTTATGTAAATCGTTCACACGCTGCTCACCCAAGACAATGGGGAGCTTTTAAAAAGATTCCCGTGTCCAAGCCACACTCCAGAACAAGTGAGTCAGAATTTCTAAGGTGAGTCAGGCCCAGGCCCTGGTCTGTTTTAAAAAGCTCCCCACAGTGATTCTGATGAGCAGCCAGGCCTGAGACCCCTTATCCATATCATCTTCATCTTGCAGAGGGTGGAAGAGAAGCTCAGAAAAGTCAAGTGGCTTTTCCGAGGTCATGCAGGACCTAAAGCCAGGTCTAAGTGGCTTCAGAATCTGTGCCTTTTTCCCTAAAAAGAATAGATGGATGAGGGGCTTGATCTGTGCCAGGGTGGGGAAAATGGTGGGGATGGCGCTAAGCTGGAGATAATGTGTTGGAGGGACATGGCCCTTCTGAGCGGTACCTCACTCGGGTAAGATTCCAGCCTGGAATCGCTCCAGACTTGTGAAAAGTAAGAAGAGAGCAGGCCCAGGATTGGCTAACAGGCTCCTCAACACAGAAGCCAACAATTGTAACCCATCCCCCATTTGTCAGGTGGGAGACACATTGCCACATGGAGGCGGCCGTCAGCAGATGGAATGTGCCCAGAGGCGAGGGTCTGAGACTCATCCTAAGAACAGGCTGAGGGAACTGAGTGTGCTTGTTCCAAACAGAACAGAGATCAGGAATTTCACAGCTTTTCTTTTAAAAGCTCAAGTGGTTGACATGTCAGGGAGCAAAGGCATGGAACATTCTCTGAGATTCCAGAGCAGAGCTCCAGGGGAGCAGATTTTGGCTCAATGCAGACACTCCCTACTCATTAGAAAAGCCCAAAAGTGAAATGGTGTGTGCAGCGAGGCAGTGAGCTCTCCGTCACTTGAGATATTCGACAGGGGGCTAGAAGCCCACCTGACCAGGAGCTTTCAGAGGGGAGTCAGACTGTGCAGATGAGCTACAAAACCCCGTGACTCTGATTCCTCCTGGGATCAGGCTCGCACTGGAGGGAGCATTTGCTCTGATCCTTTGCTGTTTCTTGTGATAAGGGCCTCCCATGTCTGTTGCCCCCGAGTCCCAGAATCCCAGACCAGCAGGGCCCGGTCCAGCTGACCCTCGCTGCACGCGAACCCTTGACCCTCAGAATGAGGACTGTCCAGACCTTCCTTCCTGGTGTGAGGGTCAAGGGGCGGGGTAGGAAGAGAGCTGAGGTTTCCCACAGACCAGACCCTTTAAAGAGAGGCTAGAGGATGGGGGCAGGCTGGGAGGGCCCAGTACCTTTTCTGGTAGAGGGGCAGCACGGTGGTGCCCAGGATGTAGTAGGTGATGACGGCGCACACCACCATGGCCACCCCCAGGCAGAGGGCTCGAGTCTCTCCCCGCTTCTGGGCCATCACCAGCTTCTTCCCCATGTCCGCTGGGGACAGCAGTCATTTCTAGGGCCACAGAGACAAACATGTGAGATCGGCACAGGTGACAGGTAATTCACGGAAGGGAGGGCAGAGGAGAGGGCAGGGTGCTCAAATACTAACATCACCTGTTTTTATCTGGAGCTTTGAGCCTCAGAGGGCGTCTTTGACCCCACGGAAGCCTCCCACCAGCTCCAGGAGGCGAGCATTACCTTCCCCACTCATAGGTGAAGGCCCTGTGGCTCAGAGAGATGAAGTGACTTGCCCAAGATCGTGCAGAGTATGATAGGCTCAACAATGGCCCCCAACAGGTCCATGTTCTCAGCGCTGGAATCTGTGAAAGTTGCTCTATGTGGCAAAGACTTTAAGTTAAGGATCTTGAGATGGGGAGACGATGCTGGATTATCCACATAGACCCTAAATGTAGTCATAAGAGTCCTTATAAGAGAGAGGCAAACGGGGACTAGACATGGAAGAGAAGGTGACATGACCAGGGAGGCAGAGACTGGAGTGATGCGGCAACAAGCCAGGGAGTGCAGGCAGCCACCAGAAGCCAGAGGAGGCAAGAATCAATGGATTATCGTCCACAGGCTGGCACTCATTTCAGCCCTGCCAATGCCTCGCTGATTCTGGACTTCTGGCTTCCAGAACTGTGTGGGAGCCGATTTCTGTTGTTCAGGGCCCCCAAGTTTGTGGTGAGTTGTTCCCGCAGCAATAGGGCATTAATGCGACGAGATAAACTAAGACAGCAAGCCGCAGAGGTGGGACGTCCTGCACCTTCTCCCGGGACACTTGTCTCAGAAAAACTTGGAGCGTTTCACAGTTCTGCCGGAACAGTCCCACGGCAGGGCTGGCTGGGCCGGGGGCAGCTTGCAGAGAGGGGCAGCGGGGCCCCCAGAAGGCAGCCACAGGCACTGGGGTGGCAGGAGGTCTCCACAGTTGGGGTCCTGTAAGGGCCGTCTCCCTCTCAATTGAGGGCAGAGGCATCAAGTGGCCTCAGCAATTGCTCTCTGATGTGGGGGCTTGGGCCACCCTGGCCGCCCCAGATCAAAGCAGCATGGGGGGAAGTAGCTGGCAAGTTCCTCTCTCCTGCTTCTTCCAACAGCAGCCCCTCAGTTTATCCCCGGGGATCTGCCTCACCCAGCGCAAGCAGAGTCCCGCGGCCCCTGCTTGGCGCCCCAGACGCCCTCTATGAGCGTGACTCTTGAGCCCTGTGTGCCGCCCGGAGCCACAGGGCTGCGGGGCCTCCGTCCCTTGTGTGGGTCTCCCCTCCCTTCTGTGAGTTGCCCCATTGCCTTCTAGTAAATTTCTCTGTGGTTGTTTCTATCGGTTTGCTTAATGTCACCATAGTCCATGTCTACCAAAGACACTAGGGCCAGGAGGCTCCTTCTCTAGGATACCCTGTTTTAAAGAAATTTTAGCCAGCTATCAGGGAGGGCTTTATTTTCCCTGCCAGGTCCCCAAAGTAACACAAACGTTATCTTTATAAACTAGTGAATGTCCAGGAGAGAGCCGTTAGTCCCAAGGGGTTTCCAAAAAAGGTGCCTATGTTCTTCTCAGGCTTCTCTCCTGACTTTTGAACAGTTTCAAGTGGCCAATAGAGATCCTTGCGCCACCCTGTCCACCCCGTCCAGGGTCAGGCACCAGGACACAATCCTGTCACTCCCTCCAAGATGACTGACAGGCTCAACACTCGATGAAACTTCTCCTCCCCCATTTGGGGCACTGAGAAGTGGGGTTCCTCTACCTTCTGACTGAGACATTGCAACACCACAAGGGAGCAACATCTTCCCTTGGCGGAGAAGGCCCTTCTGTTCAGTTCCTTTCCATCCTATTCCCTCTGTCTTCTCACCCGTGGGAACAGGGCAGCCCACATCGTGGTTTACCTGGTGCCCCTGACCAAGCTCACCCACAGATTCGCAGGCAAAGGAGCATGACCACCTGGAGATGGGCAAAAAACCCCAGTGGCCTGCCTCCCCAGGGCTGTCCAAGGGTCACTGGCAGCTGGCCTCACCCCAGGGACAAGGAACACAAGTCACTTGGGGCCAACAGGGAATCCCGCTGGATTGGAGGATGCAGGCTGAGTACCCACAACAAAACCAGCTCCTCCCGGGAGAGTCAGGCATACTCAGGGCGTCGCGCATCTCCTACCTCCCGGGCTAATCAGCCCCACGTCCCAGGGGCACTGCCTTCTCTGCTCCCAGCCCTGGCACTCCCGAGACTGGAACAGGCAGGGCCCCACTGTCACCAGGTCTGGGAACTCAGGAGGGAAGGAGAAGAGATGCTCCCTGGTCACAGAGAAGTCTGTAACCTGCAGCTCAGGCAGATCTCACTCATCTGCAATGCTCTGGTGAGGTTGTTGTCTACACCAAGTGAGTGGGTTGTAGAGTCATAAGAAATCCCCCTAAGATCACGCCAGGGGTCCTATTTAAACAAAAGATTTGGGCAAGAAGTTGGGATTCAACATCCACAGTGAGAGCCTTCACACAGGAGGAAGGGTAGGAACTGCTGGTATCCCCCCAGGGCCTACACAGGAAGAGATGAGCTGCAGCTACAGCAGGAGAGATTTCAGTTAGACTCCAAGAAGGACTTCCCAGTTTTGAGAGTTGCTAAATATCTCTGGACTTTTGGGACATATCTGCCCATTTAGAAAAGTCACTTGAGGTCTGTGGTGGATTCAGAAAAGACGAAGAAAGGTGAAGGAAGGCAGGATTTTGGAGGGTCCCGTGTGACCTGATATTTGGGTTGACGTCCTTTTGCTTAGAAGGGCAGGGCATAGAGTACAGTGTTTAAGGATTTGAGGGTGTGTGGAGCAGAATTCTGAGGTCATCAGACATGGGATCAAATCCTGGCTTTGTCACTTAACAAGCACGTGACTGTAAGACGGGAATAATAGTACCTGCTGCAGAGAGTTCTGAGACAGATCAAGTGATGTACTAGATATGATGTGTTTACGGCAGTGCCTGGCCCAGCACAAACCCTCAATAAATATTAGCTATTACTATTAACAAAGGGATCCCTCAAAGTTTGGAGCAGAAGTTTCCAGTGGTCTTGTTGAGCCTGTTTTTGTCCCATTCCACCCCCTCCCCCGCCCCCGCCAGGTGACAAGTGCCAGGACTGGTCCTGATGTCCAGGCTGCTGCCCTCTGGCTGCTCTGGAAGCTGGGACCTGAGGGCCAGAGCACGGAGTTCCTAGAACGACCCAGCCACAGAGGCCCCCTCCCAGCTGGCCACCAGACCACAGGCCCAGACACCAGGATCTCCAGTTCCAAGCGACACTGACATCTGCCCCCCTGGAGCCCAGAATCCTGACACGCAGCCTCTAGAGGAAGGGAGTTCCCGCTATGGCCTCCCACGCAAAGATCTCCCCTCCAGCCTGTCTTTGGAGAAACCACTTGCCAGTGCTCTCCGCTCAGTACTCACGGTCTCCCCAGTGGGTGCCCCCGAGTCTTCCACAGGCAGACACTTTCCTTTTGCCTGGCCCCCAGTCCCCACCCCAAAAGAGGCCGCCTGAGCTCCAGCAGGAAGCTTGGGCTCCGGCCTGTCTCCAGTCTCCAGGGAAGCGGCCTTTGGTCTCCATCCGGGACGAGTCTCCATGCCCAAACATGGTCAAGTCTGAGCACACAGCCGGGGACAAAACTCGGGGGAGCAGGTACCCAGCCCGGAGGACAGAGGATGGCAGCTGCTGCCCAGGCCCCTGCACCTGCATCTTCCAGAGTCTCATGGGAAACAGGTTTCAAACAGCAACCGACAGTAAAACTGAGAAGCTGGGAAAGACCATCCCGGAACATTTAGAAACGTTTCTTCTTCACTCAGTCTCTCTGGGCTGGCAGAGATGCCAGGAATGTGAAATGCTTTTTCTTTTGTTGATGTGGGGGAGGGAGGAGGAGTTGAAGCTTGAGAGTTTGGGGTTGTCAGCCTCTGAAGTCTGGCACATCCCCACTGGAGCGGCTAACCTCTCCTGCCCTTACTTCCATGCTCTGTGACTCTGGGTAGGTCACAGCACCTCTCTGAGCTTTGGTTTTCTCATCTGTGCTATTGGGATTTTTCAAATTTACTTTGTTCCGGGTAGTGATGAGGGTTAGAGACGGTGGAGATTTGGGGCAGGGGAAGAGAACCCACCTTTTAAGACCAACCAAGCAGAAGGTGGGAGCAGTGAGAGCTCCACGGCTGCTTCCAGCCAGCCAGAGACTGTCAAAGTATGGTTTGGGCTCATGAGCAGAGATTTGTTCCCATTAATAAGGCGAGTGAACATCAGCATTTGCAAGTAAAAACATGTTTCTAGACCTCCCTCTGTTTCCTCGTCCGCAAAGTGGTTGTTGTAAGGATTGAAAGTCAGCAACAACAACAAACCCTATCTATTGGGCCTCTCCTGGGCATCAGGCATGATGCTGGCAGTTAGCCTGTCTCTACCGCTCTCTTTACCCGATGGGCAGATGCAGAAACTGAAACTGAGGCTCGGAGGCCTTAAGTAACTGGTCCGCAGCTGCCCTGCTCCACAGGCTGGAGCAGGATCCAAAGCTGACCCTTCCAGGTTGCGCAGCCCCATTGTCTCTGCTGAACCCGGTGCTGCTCTGAGACATAAAACCTCCCCTCCATTATACAGTCTCCCGCCATCCGAGGATCTGGAGTCACCCCGAGGGCCCCCATCCCCAGGGAGGTGGGGGCAGCCGGGCCGTGCCTGCTGGAGTGCCAGCACCCCCCCTCACTCCCGCTGCATTGAGGCAGCCAGCCAGCTGTCCAGGCCTCTCGACACTCTCCCCTGCACTCAGTCCCCTTCCCCCTTCTTTGCTAATCAAATCATACCAACAGTGGAGTAAATCGTCTGTTTAATGGGCATCGTCACAGCCTTGGGCACGCAGGCAGGTTGACAATGGGGGACACAGGGCTTGGAATGAATCCCCAGAGGAGTGATTTTCCAAGATGGTCCTTGGTCCATTCAGGAGCCAGGAGAGTCCTGCTGGGGCCCAGGAGCTAACGCAAAAATGCCAGTCCTTCCGCCTGCACCCCTGGGGGCGAGATGCACGGTGCAACAGCCGGCCATTAAGTATGACCAAGGGGCTACTTGCTCATAATCGACTAAATGAGTTATTGAGAGTCACGCGTTTGGAATTTATAAACAAACACTAGCATTCTTCCCGAGGTACTCTTCCTCTTGGAAGATGGGAACAGCAGGGAAGGGGCCTGTGAGCTCTCCTGCTGCACCAAGTGAGCCCCACCAAGCTCTTTGACGAGCCCTTTTCTGGAAGGTACATGAATAAAAACCCGGCTGGCGGTGGGGTTGTGTGTGACAGGTGGTTGTAGGTGGAGGACCAGGGAATAATGATGCTCTGACAATAAAGACTGGGGCTTTGCTTTAGCACAAGGTGTTAGTAATCACAAAACACCTCCCTCCTTCAGACTTCCAACGACCCCACAAGGAAGAGGCCCCGCAGACTCACGGTCACCCGCTCCAGGAGAGATTTTTCTACCCATCTTGCAGAGGGAGCAACCGAGTTTCAGAGAGGTTAAATAAATTGCCCAAGGCAAGTCACTTTGCCTCCCGGAGCCTCAGTTTGTCCATCTCTAGAATGGAGATGATTATACCCAGACCCTCGGTGTTTTGTGAGGAAGAAGAGATCACATCAGCTGCCTGACGCATAGTGTGGCGGGGTGTATTTTCCAAAGATGGCCACACCAACCTGCCTCCCATCCCAGGTGCTCTTCTTTCTATGTGACACCAACACTCCTCCGTTGGGAACAGGCGTCTATGTCCTCTCCCCTTCAACCTGGGCAAAGCTTTGTTACTGCCTTGATGATAGAATGTGGTGGAAGTGACACTGGGGGATCTCCAAGGCTAGGTGATAATCAGTGATACAGCTTTCACGGGGCACCCTCTCTGAGGACACTGCCCTTGGAGCCAGTCACCATACTGTGAAGAAGCCAAGAGGCCAAATGTGGGTGTTCCAGCTGACAGCCCAGCTCAGTTCTCAGCCCACAACCAGCGTCTCCCACCAGACGTGTGAGCAAAGGCACCTGCAGATGATTCCAGCCCCTGGTCTTTAGGCCCCTAGCTGAGGCCTGAGACATCACGCAGCAGACACCAGGCACCCACTATGTGCTCTCTCCAAATTCCCCATCTGCAAAATCCATGAGCAAATTATATGGCTGTTTTATGCCACTATCTTCTGGGGGAATTTGCTATGCGGCCATAGAAACTGGGACATGTTGTAAGTGATTTAAAATGGAAACTGTACTTTTTGCTGGTGATAGTGGCAGTATCGAATCAGTGGGAATTAAAAAGCCTGAGATTACCATATGAAGTGTTGTGTGGGAAGCTTTAGAAATGCTTTATATACTTTTACATCAGGTTGCTCACTGCTGTACCAATGGACTAGAAGGGCAGCGATAGAGAAGGGCATTTTCCTTTATCAAGCATCTACTGTGTGCCAAGACATGAGCCATATGCATGTGCAGATACATACACATACACACATGCATATACATGCAAACACAGATACACATATGCACACATATGCATACACAGGTACACCCGCATATGCATGCATATACGCACACAGTGCATATATACATGTATGCATGCACACATGCATACATGCATATACACAGACATACGCATTTACGTGTGCACACACACATATATGAATGCACATACGCCTGTGTATATACTCACACGTATGCATACACATACGCACATACATTCCTCTCCACAATCCTCATAAGAGATCTTCTTGTGTCTGTCATTTGCCCAAGGTCACTCCCCTGGCATGTGAAGTGATGGAGCCTGGATGTGAACCCGTGCTTGCTGACTCCATAGCCCATCCTGTCCCTCCATGACTGCCCTAGGCAATTTTCAAGAGGACCAACATTTCTTTATGACGTCTGCTTCAGCTGCCTTACAAACCCCCTTTCCTCGGTCTATAGTGTTTTCTGGATTGTGCATCCACTTATTTATTTAAACTCTTTTGAATCAATATCTATCCTCTGCCACCGCTTTGGATAATAAGTCCCATAAATCAAATTGGCAACCATATCCTGAGCCGTGCTGAGGGTGTGTCACCTCCTGTGTGTGGTTGGAAGCTGGTGTGAGTCACCCTCGGTCCTGGCTAAGCCATTCGTTCACAGACATTTGAGGACCTACTGTGCGGTGGCTCTGACTATGTCGCTGTGCTGAGGTGGATCAGACGTGGCCCCTCCCCTTTGAGGAAGGCAGGATGGATTTGTAAAACTGCAAAAAGGCACAAGGGAAGAAACAAAAAGATATATTTTAAGGGAGAGAGAATAATAAAGGGCAGAGGAAATGACAATGAAAGATTTTTGAACAGAATTAAGAAGACAAAGTATAAAAACAGGACAATTAAATGCCAATATTTGAGTTAAACAGCAAGATGAGACCTGACGATGAACAGAGCGAGGTTGCTCGCTGTGAGTGAAGAGATACCTGGCGACTTTTTCCGGCTCTTTTCTTCATTTTTTTTTTACTTAGTGCCAAGGTATTTTAGCCTGCTATATTGTTAACATAACTCTAAGTGGCTTGAAATCGTCTTTGAAACAATGAGGAGCATAAATAAATAAAGAGTGCTGCTGTCCATCTGTGCACTAAGTTGGGGTTTTCATGCCTTTTCCTTACTGCAAAATCATCCAGTTCACCGTGGAAAAGTTGGACGACAGGGACGTGCTGGAGGAATACAGGGCACAAAGATAACCTCACCACTTGGAGGGAATTGCTGGTAAGGGGAGGGGCACGTGTGCTTGCAGACACTCCGAAAAGGATGCTCCAGTTCTCTCCTTCCAGAGGGCATGCCTCGTCTGTCCCCAGGGCTAGTGAGCTCTTCCCCTTCCACAGGACTCGGTCCTGGGGGCCCTGCCTCACTTCCTGTTCCCTCAGCCACTCTCCTCGCCTCCTGGGCCAGGGCAGGGCTCTGATGCCACACGCTCAGAGCACTTCCTCTCTCTGTAATTTTACACTTTCTCCTGTGCGCTCTCCCTCAACAGGTCCCCCCCGCTGGAGAACAGCTCCCTGAGATCCGGGGCGAGAGCTGTTCCTCTTCACTGTCGCATCTCTAGCACCAAAGGAATCAACAGAGAATATTAGGGTTTTGCTGTTTGCTATTTTAAAAAAAACTTGCTTTTTAGAATGATTTCTGCCACCTTAACCATTTTTAAGTGTACAGTTCAGTAGAGTGAACTCCAGTCACATCGTTGTGTAACAGATCTCTAGAACTTTTTCATCTTGCAAAACTGAGACTTTATACCCATTAAATGACATCTCCCCGTTTCCCCTCCCCCAGCCCCTGGAAACCACCATTCTACCTTCTGTTTCTGTGAGTCTGGCTCTTTCAGATACCTCATATAGATGGAACCACACAGTAATTGTCCTTTTATCACTGACTTATTTCACTTAGCATAACGTCCTCAAGGTTCATGGATGTTGTAGCATTTGACTAGAAAAAAATCTCCTGCTTTTTAATATAACGGAATATTGTTAACCGTTTTCTCATACCATAAAACATTTTTTAGAAAGGTTGTACAGTATTCCACGGTGTGAGTAAACCATAGCATCTTTAATTGGAGCCCCGTTGTTGGAGATTTGGGAACGCTGCCCGCTTGTTTGCTTGTGTTTGATGGGACTCAGAGTCGCCCTCTGCCTGTCAGCAGACCTGTTTCGTTCCCGTCCTCGCCCTCACTCGCCCCACATGTTATTTTCCACGAACTGACAGGCACGGGGGAGGTCGGATCTACAAGGGCACAAGTGATGGCCAGAACCTGGCGATAGAGCTGAGAGAGCTGTAGAAGTGGAAGATGGCAGCAGGTGTCAGTTTCCTGGCCGTGCCCGGGCCTGATTTGAGCCTTGAGGGGGTGAGGGGGATGGCACTGGGGAGATGTAGATGTCGGCTCATGGAGCTCTTTTCACACCGTAGTCTGAGGGACTCAGACTCTGGGACGATGAGAAGGGAGGGCTCACAGCCACGCAGTGGTCCCCAAGAAGGGGAATCCGCATCTGCCTTTAGGGCAGCTGCAGCAGAGGCAGTGGCCCGACTCTGCCGCACCAGTGAAGGTCCTGCAGGAAAGGCAGGGCCACGGTGAGCTGGAGCTGCTCCCACCAGCTCTGTGAGAGCTTTGGCCAGCCCATCGTTAAACCACTGGGAGCTGGAAATCGGCCACAATGGGAGTATTTATACCACGGAAACCTACAAACACTGCAAATCAGGGCTTTTGCTTTTTGGAGAGCTGATTCTCCAGCACACCACTTCAGAGGGCACACTCAAATTGGGAAAATCGAGGAAGTTTTAGAAACTATTGACAAAGCCGTGGACGGGGAGTAGGAAAGAACAGGGAATGGAGTAGTACCCCGGGAGCTAGCAATGTTGGGCTGTGGGAGAGGAAAGGGAGCTGTGTCCCCCATGAGAAAGAGAGTCTCCTTGAGAGGGGGTGCCTCCAGCCGGAGACCTTCAGCCGGGGAGCTGGGGAAAGGAGAGCTGACCTCACTGTCCGGGGACCCTCTTCTGATCTCCTGACCCCCAATGGCTGAATCCACCTGGTGGAGGGACGCTGTTGCTGTAGTCCGTGTGGTCAGCCTCCAGGCCCGGGAACAGTCTGGAGAAGAGCGGGCAGCAGGTCTAGAGGGGCACACAGGAAGACGTGAGTCCATCTCCCTTAGGTGGTTTTTGGGAAGGAGAACCAACAAGTAGGTCACAGCGAAGAGTGCTTGAGCGTACGGGGGGCTCCCTGCAAACCCCCAGAAGTATCTGTGGGATCTGAAAGCTGCACAGCGGGGGCCTCTGAGCCCAAACGTTCATATAACAAAATAAATGTCGCTCTTTTGTAGCCTCCAGCTGAGGAAACTCAGGTGACATAAACAGTGCTGCATTCAGTACTCTTCACAGACAATTTTACCCCATTTCTGACTATTCCCCTAGAATAAAGACCAGACCTTCCAGCGAAAACTCTAGAGCATAGGGTTTCTAAGTTTTTAAGATTTTGATTCTTATTGTACACTTTTTTCCAGAACATTTATACCAATCGGTAAATATGTGTACACAGCCAGTGCATAAGATGGTTGATTCCACACATCTTCACCAATACTTAACTCTATTAAATTTAGAAATAGTTGACTATGGCTAGGTGAAAAATCTTTAGTCCCAGTTTTAATTTGCTTTGCCTATATTACCAGCAAGGATTGAACAGTTCTGCATATGCTTATTGGAAGCAAAACATCTTATTTGTCCCAAATTTCCTTTTTTAAAGATTTAAAGGAAGAAAACCAATGAAAGCAAGTCGCCCAGTGCCTGCACATAGTGAGCACTTGGTTTACATCCATCCCTTCCTTCGCCGGCCATTCGGCGCATGTCCATTGCATGTCTCCTGTGTGCGATCAGGAGCGAATGAGAAGTCCCTGCTCCGGACTTTTTGATTCACCTTTTTCTCTGGCAAGATGCAGGGCCCCAATCTGCATCGGCTGCTCTGTGATGCCCTGGAGTGATCAGGACGGGGTCCAAGGGCTGAATGAGCTTCCCTGGCCCACCTGCTTCCACCTCCCTGCACGACAGGGGCTTTGAGGCTGCAGTGTTCCCACTCCTTTGCCACTCTGCTGCCCCGGGGTGACTTCTGTTTGCTGTGTCATGGCCTCTCTGAATCAGGTCCTGGGAGGGCTTACCTGACACCTTCTCCTCAGCCTGGGGAGGGACTCAGAACGGCCTTCTGGAAGCTCCTGGCCAAGCCTCAGCCAGTGACTCCCTCGGAACCAGGACTCCAGGGGGAAGCCGCCCCTTGCACCTGAGGCTGGTTCCTGGGCTGCCCGCAGGGAGGGCGTCCCAGCAACCGCTTCCTGCACACGTTTACAAAGCGCTGCTGCAGAGAGAGGCTTTTTAATCCCCGTTGTTACAAATTAATGAAAATGTATGTCTGTCTTCCATAAAGAAGAACATTGCTCCCACAAGCTCAAGATCTATGCTTATTCCCAGTGCAAATACCATCATGAGCTTCACTAGAACCTTCTCTGGGAGCCAACAAGATCGATTTGGACTGTCCTGCTCTCAGGAGACACCATCTCCCAGAAGACCCTGTCCCCAAGGAGAAAACCATAGAGGCGGTCAAGGGTGGGTTTTTTTAACTCACATTGACGGAGTGTTTTCTTCAAGCCAGGCACGGAGCAGGCCCCCTACAGACCGCACTGCATGAGCTTCCTGTGGCTGCCGTAACAAACTACCTCAATCTGTGCAGCTTAAAGCAGCAGAAATTCATCCTCTCACAGTTCTAGAGGCCAGAAGTCTGAAATCAAGGAGTCAGCAGGCCACGTTTCCTATGAAGTCTCTAGAAGAGGGTCCTCCCTGGCCTCCTCCAGCGTCTGGTGGCCCCAGGCATTCCTCGGCTTGGCTGCATCCCGCCCCTTTCTGCTCTGTCTTCACATGGCCTTCTCCTCTTTTGCCTGTGTCTTCCACTCTTCTGTCTCATAAAGACAGTTATCATTGGATTTAGGTCCACCCAGGTAATCCAGGAGGATCTTGAGATCCTTAACTTAATTACGTCTGCAAAGACCCTTTTTCCTAATAAGGCCACGTTCACAGGTCCCAGGGGTTTGGACATGGACATATCTTTTGGAGGGCCACCACTCAAGCCACCACGCTCACCTTATTTAATCTAAGTAACAACACTGAGAAGGAGGTGAATTAGCCAGGATGGATTAACTGCTGCAACAACCTCAAGATTTTAATGGCTTTCCCCAGTAACAGTGCATTTCTCACGCATGGGAAGTCCAGGATGTATGCTTCTGGTTGGACGGCTCTCCATTAGGCGGTTGCTAGGGAAATCAGGCTGCTTGCCTCTTGTGGCTCTACTCTCTTGTGGCCTTGAGCTCACCCCAGAGTCATCCAGGTGGTAGATGTGGGGAAGGAGTGGTTGCAGAGAGAGAATATAGACGATCGAACTTAACCACCTTGGCCTGGAAGTAACATGCACAACTATCCTCACATTCCATTATTAAGGACTAGTCACATGGTCCCACCCAGCTGCAAGGGATCCTGGGAAATGTAGTCCTGGATGAGGAGATGGTTCTCCACCTGAATATCACATTGTGTTGGGTGGGTGAGCGTGGAAGCATCAAACTTTGTTGGTCAGCAGACCATGACTGCTGTATCATTGGATACATGGATGTATCATTCATTCATTTATTCCTCACTCACTCACTCATATAAATTCATTCTTTCATTTACCTATTTTTCAGAAGAGGAATTTGAGGCTCGGAAGAGTGAAGCAATTTGACTAAAGTCACAGAGCATTCATTAAATATTTATTAAGGGTTAGCTGGATTCTTGTGGTCCTGTTCTGCCATTGATCTTAGCACCCTATATGTCATTTGTCTGTGTGTGTGCCAGGAATAAGATTAACAAGATTTATCTACCTGGGCCTCCCTGTTCCTTCCCCACTCCTAAAGAGACAGTCCTTTGTCCTTGACTCTTTCCTCCTCCCCCTCCCCACGTCCCTCTGGAGGGTGGGGGGGCTGCCTTTGCAGAGGCAGGAGGCAGAGAGGTAACAGAGAGCCAAGAGCTGACAAGGGAGGAGGTGGTGGAAAGAGAGAAAATCCACGTGGCCTGTTGTCCTAGAAAATGTTCTCCGGCTAGACGTGTGAGGGGTTTGGGAGCAGCTTTGGTTAGGAGAAATTCAGGAGCAGAGGAAAAGCAGAGAAGCATAACTGTGAATTATGAATGTTATCCACTTTCATGCGTTGAAAGGAAAGCAGCGATTTTCTTTTGAATTTGGTTAAGTTCCTTTTGTTTGCTGGACTGCACTTCTTGACTGCAACTCCGTGTGGGGAGACTGGAGTCTGGGGAATGTGACCCCAGGTCCCTGTTAGCCCCGGACAGCCCCTGTTTACTCCCGTCACCCTTTCACTCCCCAAATGCCCCAGTTTAAACAGTAAGTTGTGTGGTTACCCTAACTTTGGCTTTTGAGCACGTAGGTCTCACCCATAAGACTAAGTCCTGTCTTAGGGCAGAGACGGTGGCTGGTTCATCTCTGAATGTCCAGGCCCAGTGCAGGCCCGGAAGCATAGTAGGCACCAAGAAATGAATGCAGCAGCCAGGAAGAACGGAGCGGTAGTTTGGGTCCTGGCCTCCACACTCCAATGCCAGGCTCATCCTCCTCGGCCAGCTCAGTGAAACAAGTAAAGGCTGCCCGGGGTGTGGGCCTGCCTGCACTGTATGAACCCTGAGTGCCACAGGGATGCAGAGAGGGCAGCTGCGTATGCTGCTGAAAACACCAGAGGACCATTCCCAAGCTCCCACTGCAGAGCCCCTGAGGGAGAGGCCGCGTGGGCCTGGGGACTGCCCTCTGGAGCCCACTGTCCTGGCCCTACAGTGGAGGACACAGCTCAAGTCTCCTCCTATATCTGGTGTAGGCAGACTGATGATGGGGTCCCAGCTCTAAATACAAACATGCCAGGGAGGTTGGAATTAGAACCCTCCACAGAGGAAAATTCAGCTCCTGCTTTCAGGTTTTAAAAGGTGTGTGTATTTTTCACTGTAAATAGCTTAAGCATAATCTTAAAAATTTGAAATAATTTTTTAAAAATTCTTCTGTAATTCCACTATTTAATATACCCACTATTTGCATTTTGGAATCTTTTCTTCCAGGGTTTTTTTTTTTTCCCATTATAAATGGTTTTTCTGTACGTAATTACCATCATAGACTGGTATACAAGTTATCCATTGCTGTGTAACAAACCACCCCCAAATCTAGCAACAACAATGGCTCGTGATTCTGCCAGGTGGTCTTTCTGTCTGATCTGGACTTGGCTGATCTCAGCTGAGCTCACTCATTTCCTGAAGTCAGTTGGCCCTGGAAGACTCATGCATGTCCTATGCTTGGCTGACCATCAGCTGGGGTCACAGGGGTGACTGTACGATATATTTCTCAGCAGACTAGGTGAGTCTGTTCTCATGGTGCTGGTTCCAAGAGCCGTAGGAGAAGCGGAAGCTGCAAATCCTCTCAAGGCCCAGGTGTGGCACTTGTACCATGTCACTGACACCATATTCCATCAGTCCAAGCTGATCAGAGGCCAGCCCAGATTCAAGGGGTAAGGAAAGGTCATCTCTTGATGAAGGATCTACAAAATACTGTGGCCATTTTTGCAATCTACCATGATTGCATAAAGTTTTGTGCTCTTCTATTTTTTAATTTATTATTATATTATAATCATTTTCCCTTATTCATACAAAGTCTTCGTGACATTGTTTATATTGCCTGCATAGTGGTTAGAAGGTAGATAGACTACAGTGTACTCAACTATCTCTCAATTGTTGGACATCAAGATTACTTCCAGTTCTCTTGGGGATAAATAAGGCTGCACAGAACATCTTTATGCTCGTAGTTATTGCTGTAATTTTTATTGTTTCATTGGAATAGGCTCCCAGAAATGGAGCCAAAAAAGTATAAATATATAAAAGTATAATTCTGGCTTCCCTAGGATCCACTTGTTTCCCAGTTCATTAGCCAAGGAGCTGGAGCGAAGCACAGGCTGGGCATGCTCTCCTTTGGGCAACATTAGCATCGGCAATGAGTGTGAGGGTCAACCTTGTGGCAGATAACAATTGACTCAGGCCCCTGCAATCGCCGTTGTCTACGAGAGACTGAATAACGTGTCTCCTGGACAAGCAATTCTAACCAGCTGCACCAGCTGCACCTGGGCTGGGCAGCAGGTGGGACCACAGACGAGCTCCCGTGTCAGCCTGGCTCCGGCAACCCCTCCCACAACTGTGTACAAAGCCCCTGCTCAACCATGAATCCGAGTGATCCTCATGGAAACCCCAAGCCATTGGCAACACTGAGGTCGGTCCTACTTCCGGTTGGAGCCTCGGGGTTCAAGCGCCCTCCATCCTCGTTTCCCTTGGGCTTAACCTCTCAGCCAGGGACACCCTCTTTCACTTCCTCAAAACTTATTTGCCTCCTCTGCTATTTCCTCAGTTCCTTGTGCTTTTAAAATACCAGCTAACTGATCAGATAAATGAGTGTATTCATGGTTACTAACGCTTTCCTCGAGATAACAGACTTACAGCTTCACTGAAGACTTCTAAAATACATGGGCGTAACCTAGGGGAGTTTGGGATACCATGACTAATGAGTTGGTGGAAGAGAGATTTGGGGTATGTTCGTGGGAAATCACAGATATGTGGGTCTAGACATTGAAAGGGCTCTCTGGAGCTCAAAGGGACCGGCCCTTGGGATGAAGCAGGGAGAAGTAAGTGGGAGAGCTTGTGTGCATCATGTCTGAGCTCACAGGCTCTGGAGTTTGCACACCCAGGCTCAGATCTCCACTCCACCCATTACTGGTCTTATAAATGTGGCCAAGTCACTTCACCTCTCCATGCCTGAGTTTTCCCATCTCAAAAATAGACATAGCAATTCGTAAGGGTTATTGTGAGGATTTTGGCAATAAATGGCAGGGAGTAATAATTGCACGTACTGAGTTTAAAAAGTGACTCAGACACAAAGAGAGAAGTGACGTGTCCCAGGCAGCATGGCCTGGAAGGTGTTCAGTGAGGACCGGAGCCAGCGAGCTGGCCACAGATGCAGAGAAGCCTGCTCCATAGCCCCACACATCATCTCTTTCTTCTTCCTGTTGGCCCAGCTGGGTGAAAACAGAGGGTTCACTCTCTTTCTTTCTCAGGCTTCTTCCTCCTTCCAAGGCCAGGACCTCCCCTGTAGCCAGGAGGACCCTGACACAGAGAGGACCCTGCTAGACCTTGGAGAACCCCAGGCCTTCCACATTTGTGAGGTCCAAGGCCAGAAAGGAGGGAAGGCCACGTGCCCAAGTCTGTGCCACGATTCTCTACAGAGAGCGACAGCAGGGGGGTCCCAGGACTGGAGACCCCAAATAAAAGCCCCAAGTGAGGCAGCGCCATCAGCTTACTCGCCTAAGCCTAGCAGCATTTTAAACAATTCATTGACTTTTCAAGAAAAAACAGCTCATGCTGTTCTCCTCTTGCTCACGAGGTGCTCAGCCTATGAAATAATCAGTTGATGGAGTCCTCAGAGCAGTGTGGAGCCTGGAGACGAATTTGAGGGGCTGAAGCTGGGAGGTGGCCTGGGGTCTGAGGTTGTGTTGGAGGGCAGCGGCCCTCTGCCCTGTGGTCACACCATAGACCAGCTCATAGTGGTGGAGCGCGGGCGGGACCGCGTGTTGCTGACAGGGATGCGCAGGCACTGCGGGTAAGGACCCCAGGGCAGCATCTGTCTCCCCATCATGTTGTGTGATGAGAAGGATGGGATTTGCAAGTGCTTCCCCGCAACTAAGGAGGGTACAATTGATGTAAATGGGAGGAAGGTTTGTAGATCCAGGAAAGAGGAGGAATTTAGAAAGAAAGAGTCAGGATAATGCCTGCGTTGACTGACAGCTTTTTTTGTCTCTTAGTACTGAGTGTAACCGAAAAGTTAGTTTTTAAAAATCCCAGATTGGGAGGTTGAACAGATATCATCTTCTGCTTTGAACAGGTGGAAAAGGGAGGTGCAGTGAGGTGAGCAGGCCCCCAGCTAACATGTGATGGAGCCAGACTCAAACTCTCGGACCAGGGCCAATGCCGTTTAATAGCGATAGCTTGCTCTATACCAGGCACTTGGCATACACTTTCCTATATAATCCACAACAACTCTGCCACAGGTACAGTCACTCTCCCCATTTTACAGATCCCAAAGCTGAGGCTCAGAGCTGGAAAGCACCTTGCCCAAGGTCACACAGTTGGGAAGCTTGTAGCAGGATTTGCACTCAGTGTGGCCTGTCTGCAGAGCCCTTGGGCTTTAACCCCACGCCATGTCTCCACTGCCTGCAAGGTGAGATCCATGTGTCCTCCCAGGGTCGTCAAGGCACTGCCTGACCTGACACTGTTCAGTGCCCTTTTCTCTACCCCAGCGTCTAGGCTACTGTTACTAACATTGTTCACCTCCCTACCCTTCAGGCCTCGCCTTAAAAGCTACTTCCTCCCCAAAGCCTTCTTGACCACTCTTCAGCCAGGAGGGCCCCTCTCTGGGCTCTCAGCACCTGCATTTCCCTGCCACAGCCCTGCCTGCCAGGGCTGAAGCTGCTGGTTTCACTGAGGTCCCCAGGGCGGGGCCCACGGCCGCTTGTACTGTACTATCAGGAGGCGTGGCCGGCTGGCGGTGGGGCACGTCCTGAGAACATCCTCCTCGTCCCTGCGGGCCCCATCATGCCTGGAGGAGGCAGCTTTTTATTGCCCCAGCACCCTCCCCGTCCTGCCTGCCCCTTTCCCCTCCATCCCTCCTGCCCAGGTTTTGAGACCCACTTCAATGTTGCCTCCCCTGATGTCTCCATGGCTACCCAAGCTCAGAGGCAGTTCTCGCCTCCATCCTGTGGTTCCCAAAGCCTTTTCTGAGGAGTACTCATTCGCATAAGATGATTTCTTTCCAAAGCCTTGGGAAAGACCTGTCTGAGAACACATTTCTTTGATTTCCACACATTAATGCTTTGGAAATCAGCACGTGTCTTATAGTTGACATCTATCAAACACAGAATGTTTATTTCCTAGGAAAGTGGTTATTGAATAAATGGTGCCTCTTAGAACCGATGGTGTCTCGTCATTAAGGAAATGCAGTGTGGAGAGTCTCACACAGGTTAGGAGAGTAAAGGTCCTGAGAAGTCCTGCAGTAGAAAAATAAAATGGACTGTTCTTAGCCCAATACCTCCCAAATGAACTCTGACCCCTGAATGTGTTTTAGAAGACATATTAACACTCCAAGCAACTGCATTCCTATAAAATGCATTTTGGAAAGCAGGCCCCATAATATTCATAATTTATGGAATGTATTTCAGGATGCACCTTGTGTTGTTTCCCTCATCATTTCATTTTTGCTAATCTTGCCTTCTCACCTAGAGCACACACTTCCTGAAGGCAGGGTAAACCTCACAGAAATCCCTGACAGGACGAGAGTCCGCTCTGAAAATGGGCCGTATTCTTGCTCAAGAGTAGTGGATTGAAGGATACAAACTGCACTGCTGCTCAGGACACTGTCTTGTCCTCAGCGGGGTGGGGGAGAGTGACCTCCACGGGTGGCATCTTAGTTTGGGAGGTAGCACCTCAAAGGTGCGGGCTCTGTTGGCTCCCAAGCTGTTCAGCTGCATAACTTAAGGCAAGTGGCTTAATTATTCTGAGCCTCCGTTTTCCCATCTATAAACTGGAAGAATAACAGATTCTAGCTTCTGAGATAGATCAAGGGAGATCATATGAGTAGAGCACTTAGAACAATTCGTGAGGTAAGAACCCAAATGCCAACTGTTGGCGTCATTTTGTTGCTTTGCCATTTTGAAATCCCCCAGTAGTCAGTGGTGGACAGCGTTAATTGGAGGAGGAAATTGTTCATCCTTGATGGCCAGTGGATGATGGAAGGAGATTAGAATCATTGGCTGGTGAGAACTGCTCATAGACAGTCGCTGGCTATGGGGGCCTCCCTAGGCAAGGGGGGGCCATCGGAAGGAGATGAGTCACTGGAGTGTGAGCACATTCATCACCCCTCAGGGCCCCTCCAGGGCTCAGCCAGGCCGCCCTGTAACCCGCTCTCAACTGCTGACTGAAGGGGCTCTTTGCAATGTAACTCCGTAGGAGCCGGGTGTGAGCAGAATGATTCTGCACCCACACTTGGAGGGTAGAAACCGCCCCCATCAGAACCACATTTGTCCCTAGCCGTTCCTCAGGGCCCTGCAGTGTGTGCCAGACAAGGAGGAAGTAGTCAAATTCCAAACGTTTTGTCTTGGTAGCTCTTACTGGAGCAAAGGAAAAACTCTATTTTAAATGCCCTCTGGCGTCCTGGAGAAGGCTTTCTTGGCCGTTACCCAGCCCTTGTCAAAAAGTTTCCTTTGAAAAGAAAAAAGGAAGATACAGAAAAAGAGAAGCAGAGCGACGCTTCATTCAGCCTGGGGCTCTCTGCGTGAGTGTTTTAAATAAAAAGGAAGGTGATGGGGGAGTCTGGCAGCCTGGAAGCGTTCACTCCTGGAGCACCAGGGCGGGCCCTGGAAGGCTGCGAGCCTGTCCTCGCCAACAGCACGTGCTGCCTTGGGCGTGCACGAACGCCTCAGGGAGCCCCTTTCATTCATGCGGATGAGAGGTTGCGGGCCTGGGGGCCAGGAGGGGTGGCTGGTGAGGTAGGTAGGTAGGTTTTGAGGTGTGAGCCATAGCAGGGACAGACTCTTTTCTAGGCACCCGGTAATGACAACTCTGCTCATGTGCAGACTCAGGCAGTGACTAATGCATCCCAGCTCACGCGGGCGGGGAGACACAGAGCCGGACAGAAATTCCGGTCTGTCCCATGCTCAAGACCATGCGTCCCCTTCTCCACCAGGTCATCTCCTCCAGCTGCAATCTCAAACTTGACGGCATTAGCCACTGCCCTGATTGGCTGAGTGAGAGTGTGTTCCTAACCCACACGGGTCCATACAGAGACTCTCCTAGGAACTCCTTCAGGGTCTTCAGACCCCAAAGAGTTGCCCTCAGGGCAGTGAACTTAGACACGTTCATGAACTTGTCTCACCAGTTGCTCTTAGCACACCAACAAGACTGAGTTACTTCGTCAGCCCCCAGCCTTGCTCTCAGAGTCAGTAACTCAGGGACAAAAGAGCCCTGAGGAGTAAGCTCGGCAGAGGCAAGGTTGTGCCAGAGTTAGCACACAGACTCCAGAGCCAGTCTGGGTTCAGATCCCACTTCTGCCACCAGGGTCACCGTGTAGGTTATGCCCTGTGCAAGGGCTCCTATACAAGAGGGCAAGGGGGGCTGGCCCCCAGTGCTCCTGTCACCACGCTGTGGTCCCTGGGCCTCCACCCAGAGAACAGGGTGTCTTACACCAGTTTCTGAAGGGACACACACATGCTAGCCATGGCCATCCGATGCTTAGAGCTAGCGTCAATGAAAATAATCCATAACCAATCTATAAATGAAAATTTGGGTGAGTTTATTCTGAGCTAAAACGTGAGGACCGTGGCCCGGGGCCTTTCTTCCTGAAGGAAGAAAGGGCACCAAAGAAGTGGGGTGTACAGAGTGGTTATATATCCTTGAAGAGGATGTTTCAGATATGATTGAAATGTCCCTTTTACAGTAGTCACGAGACTGTTCTGTCAGCACAGTGATTGATGCACACAGCAGGCAGTAGGTCTGCTGTCTCGGTGGACACAGCAGGGTGGCAGGTCTGTTGTCTCGAGCTGGGTGGTCACAAGTGAGCACAGCAATCAGTTCCTAGCCTAAGGAAAGATGCTTATCCTTAAGGGAATGCCAATGTTGGGGGGAAGTTGCACCTTCATCTCAAGGCCATTTGTTCTTGCCGTGGGAAATGTTTAAAGCAGATATACAATGCACACTCAATGGCCATGTCAGGCCCTTTTGGAAAAAAACAAAGTCAGGCCACATTAGGTTTACAACAAATGGCTTCCTCATATACTCCAACATATCCTATTGCTTGCCATTTCTATTTGTCACTAGGTTATTTGGTTGAATTGCATGCCCTCCTTATGCCTCAATATCTTCAACTGAAAAAAGGAAAAAATCATATATTTCTCAAATGTGTTGTTGTGCATGTTTGAGGGGTGAATTCCTGGAAAGTACTTAGATTCGTGTCTAAAGCATAATAAATGCACAAGGGCATGTAGTAAGCATCTGAAAGATTAACTTTTAAGATTAAGAGTATTTTAAGTTTAATAGTGTCTGACCAGCATTTTTACAGGACAGTTTTGCTGATGGCCAAATTTGAATCTACGATTTTATCCAATTTTACATTTTGTTGTTGTTGTTCTAAGCTCCGTGTAACCATCAGAAACCCAGAAAAACCTTCAGAGGGCCCATGAGCCCCTGCCAGCCGTCCTGGCTCATCAGCCTGCTCCAGGCAGGCCCCCCAAGGCCTTCACACAGGACATTGCAGACACAACACAGGTGTACCCACATGTCCTTCCTACACCCTGAAATGGAAACGGAAAGCTGGCGTTTGGAGTTTTTTATAGCTCATCTTCTGTTGTGGACCAATTAAAAGAAAGGCGTTTTAATAGGCCCTGTGGAAAGGGAGCTGAAGTGGTTTCCCCAGACTGAGCACCGAGCCCAGAGGTCAGGGCAGGATTAACAATGATGCTATAAATGCAAGCTGTGGCCCATATCTGTGTGGGCAAAGCGCTCTGGGTGGGAGGAAGGGAGAAAATTAAATCATAATGGGAAAATATACATTATTTGAATGAGGATACAAGAGAAGAACTCAACGGAGTCTGAACGGATCTGTCAGAAGGATGCTGAGGTTGGCATAGCTCAGCTGCACAAAGACCCCTGGGAGGGGTATGAAATAGGGCCCCAAACAGAGGCATGTTCAGCCTCTGGGTTGGGCCTGTTCCTCTTATCAACTCCCTGTCAGTGGCTTTTGTGCTGCTTTCCTGGGATGACAGACCGTTGTATCTGTCAGACTTTCTCTCAGGGCGAGCATGCAGGATCACCCACCTGACACACAGTAATTAAGCATCTTCTCTGTCCCGGGCCCCCACATGCACTGGCTATTTAGAGGGGGACAAAGCCAGCCGTGGGCTTCCTCGGGGAGCAGGCAGACCAATGAGAAGCTGACGCTGGCTTCTCGCGGCTCTCCATGGGCCTGTGGTGCCAGGAGGCAAAGGTGATTACAATGCCTATTTTAGACCCCAAAGAGGTGAGGGAACTGCCACGCAGCCAATATGTGGCAGAGCCAACATTAGAACCAGGGGTCTGTACCTTTGAAGACCTAATTCTCATCCATCTTGAAGACAGCTGTTCTGATAGAAGACAGCAGAGGAATGTGCATGTGTGTGTGTCTGTAAGTGTACATGTGTGCATGTATGTACGTCAATGGCTCTATATCAACCTGAGATAAGCATTCCTGGAAGACTTCCTGGAGGAGGTGATGTCTAGTGGAGTCCTAAAAGAAAGGCGTTGAGTGCCAGGCTAAGGAATTTGGATTTTATCAAATGTTTTTCAAACAGAGGTGAGGCATGATCATATCCCCCCAAAACCAATGTTTAATATGCAAGTACTATGTGCCAGATAATCTTTTAGGCAGAGAGGATTGCAAAAATCTAAAATAAGATGTAGTCTTTGGCCTCTCCTAACTTCACTCTAGTTGGAGAGATGAAACACAGAACTGTTAAAAAACAATTAGTGACAGTGTCTATAAACTCATGCCAAACGGAAGGCAGAGGCCACCTCCTGTGGGAGGTCAGAGGAGGGAGCTGCCTGGGCTCTGGGGGGTTGAGGAGACTCCGAGCGTGGGTGGAATCCCAGCAGGGTTGGAGGAAGTCAGAGGGAAAGTTACCAGAGCTTGGGCCTCATCATTCCCATTTTGGGGACCCCAGTACTTGGCAGAGAGCCTGTCTATGGCAGGTGGTGACCTGTGCTTGTCGAATGAATGAGCGTTGGGTCTGGTGGAAATAAAGGATACACGGTTGAGAGGTAAGTGGGACTGAGGGACTGTAGAGTGCAGGGACAGCTGGCCACGAGCCTCTGCGGCCCACCGCGCACAGTGTAATTGACTCGGGACCCACCAGTCAGATGAACTCCCTTTGGTTTTCAGCTTCTCAGTTTTTTCCAGGGCCAGGCACACACTGGGCCCTGAGGCAATGTCTGCTGGAGAGGGAGTAGACTCTGCAGGGAGCAGTGGGAGAGAAGGTGGGAGAAGTCTGCTACGGGCAGACAGAGGAAGCCTTGAAGGCCAGGCCCAAAAGGTGAGCCTTTCCTGTGGCAAGCAGGAGCGTCGAGGTCTCGGAACATTCAAGGAGCAGGAGATAAGGCATTTGGGGGAAGATCCATCCGGCTCTCTCAGCACAGTGCACCAAGCGGGGAGGAGGAAAGAGCAAAAACGCTGTAAGAGAGGGCTTCAGGGAGCAACTCCGACCACTTAGAACGTGCAAACCCTTTGATCCAGAAATGTGACCTCTGCACATTTGCCCCAAGGAGATCACTGAACAAGTGCAGCCAAAACCAAGTTCCAGAGACTCTGGCAGTGCTGCACAGGACAGAGAAGAGCAGGACGCAGCCCTCTCCAAGGTTCCAGCATTGAGTGGTGGGCGGCTCTGCCGCCCAATCTGGCTTTTTCTCCTCTGGCTCCTACCTTGGGGCCCCCGCACCAGCTGTTCCCTCTGTCTCGGTGCTCTTCCCTCATCATGTTACGTGACTCACTCCTTCCCATCTCTGCTCAGATGCCCCCTTCTCAGTGAGACCTTCTTTGACCCTCCTATTAAATTTTCCCATACCGCCCATTAATACTAACACTTGCCACCCCATGACCCCTGCTTTAGCATCTGACATACTCTGTATTTTACTTGCCTTGCTTATCTGTCTCCACCATCCCCTACCCACAAGGACATCAGTGTGTACATGGCACACGGGTGGGATTGCTGTCTGTTTGACACACAGCTGGATCCCCAGCGCCAGAGCAGCATCCGGCACGTGCTGAGTGTTCAGTGAGGATTTGTTGAGTGAATGCATGAAGGATAGGGTCAGATCTGTGGGTGTGTGGCCCACACGTGCTAGCAGCTTGAGCACCAGGGTAGCACCTTGCTACGTGCAGACTACAGGGGCCCGGCAGCTGGCGGCGCCTGGGAGCCTCAACACCCAGGGGCTGGGGTCAGGAGGCAGGGCTGCAATGGACACTTTCAGAGTGTCACGCCTGGCCGTGGCACTCCAGGGGTCCCTTCCTGTCATAATGAAACCTTTCTAAACATAGCTACACGCAATTAAATGTCACAGAGCTCGCACAGCAGCTGTGTTGTGCTAGAAAGGACTCAAGGCCTCAAGTCGGAGAGATGGACTCACATCCCAAGTATTTATGTGTATCTCTGCCTTGGGCAAGGCCCTGCCCTTCTCTGAGCCTCAGTTTCCTCATCTGTGAGACGGGAATAATAATAATAGCTATGTCACAGGGTGTTGTGAAGATCAACAAATTAACCAAAATGAGAGATTTTTATAAACTGAAAAACACTACATAGACATAACCCAATGTCACACAAATAATTATTATATGATTATAGTATGAATGAGGACAGGTTTTACCATGATTCTCCTAGGAATGAGGGGATGTTTGGCACTGATGAAAGGGAGGGGAGAGTGGAAGACGGGGCAGGGGGAAGGGAGTGAGGCTTCTCGACCTCAGGCCTGGCCAGGCCACAGTCACCCAGGCCAGGGGCGGTCCTCTGACCTCGTCGTCTTTGTCTTCAGGGTCTGAGTGCAGGCAGAGAGCTGAGCTGCTTCAGATCTCCTGGGGGCAGTAAAACCTTCTCACCGTTTTGCATTTTTTGGGAGGGGCCTGTGGAAAAGAGTTTCCAGCCCTACTCCATGATTTTAGGCCACTAGAACCATCCACACAGGAGCCAGAAACTGGCCCCGAACGGCAGAAGTGGAGTGAGAGGGTGGGGACCTCTTATCATTCAGTGTCCTCTCCTAGTGTCAACTCATTCCTCATTTATGAATCACAAATGTCACTTATCTGAATTGGAATGTAGCATGTCATCTACTGTCATATTTTTCGCTTTCTCCGTGAGCAGACGCGATGGTTGTTAATCAGGCTCACCCATGTGGACGTTGCTTCCTTGTTCTTCTGAGTGAGGGGATGGGCTGGATGGAGGACAGATGGAGCGATTTCCCTGCTAATTGTTCCCGCCTTTGCACTGTTGTATTGGCTTGCCCGTTGCCAGCCTCTCCCTCTTGGTTCCCCTCGAATGTTCCTCATCCTTGGGTCCCTAACCCTCCAGCCCGGACTCTCAGCCTCAGCACGACCGACCTTTGGGGCGGGGTACTTCTCTGTCATGGGACTGCCCTGCGCATCGTGTGACATTTAGCAGTATCCCTCACCTCCACCCCCTAGGGGCCAGTAGCAAGAGCCCCACCTCAAGATGTGACAACCAAAAGTGTCTCCAGACATTGCCATATGGCTCGAGGGGGACAAAACTTCCCAGATAAGAACCACTGCTGTAGCCTCCCCAGGAACACGGCCAGTTTCTTCTTTTTTGAGTGATTTCAGCATTAATGTCACCTCAGAGAGCCCTCTGACCGCTCGCTTGATCCAAACCAGCCTGGAGACTCGCCGTCCTACACCCTGTTCATCTCTCTGCTGAACCCTTGTCTCTCCGATAATCTCCTGGCAGAGACTAGGTTTACTGGTGGTCTCCCTGTGCCCCCTGGAATGTGAGCTCCACGAGGGACCCTGCCTGTCTCGATCGCCTCTCTATCCCCGGAGCCTAGCAGTGCCTGACGCTAGTAGGTTCTCAATAAGTTTTGTTGAATGGAGGAAGGCAAGGAGGAGGTGATCAGAGGAGGCTCTCTTTGGAGGTGACATCTCTGTGCCAAGAAGTTGCCAACCACAGGAAGTTTGAGGAAGAGCATTCCAAGCAGAGGGAAGAGGGGTTGCAAACCTCATAGATGGGAATAGACTTGGTACGTGGAAGGTTGTTAGAGAGGAGAGGGAGTGGGGGAGAGGAGGGGCAGAGCCAAGAGCCAAAAAGAGAGGAAAAAAAACCAAAGCCTGGGCCTGGCCCCGTGGCCGAGTGGTTAAGTTCACGCGCTCCGCTGCAGGCGGCCCAGTGTTTCATTGGTTCGAATCCTGGGCGCGGACATGGAACTGCTCATCAAACCACGCTGAGGCAGCGTCCCACATGCCACAACTGGAAGGACCCACAATGAAGAATATACAACTATGTACCGGGGGGCTTTGGGGGCGAAAAGGAAAAAACAAAATCTTTAAAAAAAAAAAAGCCTGATTAGGAGGCTTGGGAGGCCAAGGTGCGAGCCCCATAGTTGCCCCCAAATTCTGCTATGGCCTACGGCCTCGTTCCCCTCTCTGGCTGTCCTCCCCCCTCACAATGGGCAGGTTGGGAGGATTCCTAAATCGGGCCTGAACTCTTGAGGCTGAAGTGAGAGCTGCCATGGCCGCACGCCACATCTCAGGGTGGGAGAGAGTCAGCCCTTCCCTCCCCAAGGCCGAGCCGCCTAGACAGCTCTGCCCTCATCAAAAGCTGGCCACCCTCAGAACCCCGCGGGCCTGCCCTGCGTCACCTACAGGGGAAATCGCAGATCCAGGCCCTGGCAAGGAAGGCCTGGATTCTCCCTTCTGGCTCCTCACAAAACTCAGCTTAAAGAAGCGATGTTGAGGAAACAGCGTTGAAGGGACTCATTATACGCAGATAAACCCTCTGGAGCCCTGGGGTGGCATTGACTCCGCCCCGTCAGAGCTGCCCTCCCCGCTTTGCGTGGCAATGCTGTGACCAGGCTGGGATCGAAGGTCTTCAAGGGAAAAGCTGCATTTCCCCATTTAACATGAAGGACTTGAGGCCACTTGGTCTCTCCGGTGTCCGAAGACTTTTGATAATAACTGCAGCTGACTTTGTTTGGAGTACTTGCCATGTCCTGAGCTCTATCCTTGGCGTGTCATGCTCAGTGACTCACAGGGTCCTCACCACAGCCGGCGGGGAGGACCCTCACTTGTTACATGCCGTCAGGTCGGCCCCCCCTCCTGTGACCCTATCATCATCATCCCCACTGCACAGATGAGGAAACTGAGCCCCAGAGTGTTGAGTAATTTGCCCAGATTCACTAAGGATTCTAAACCAGATTTGGCCAAGAAACCACACTCTAACCCTTAAATTATATTCTCTTTTTTAAATTAGTATCAGAAAATGTCACAATATCCTTTTAAATGAATACGTGTTTCTGCCTCAGCAATTCCACTTCTGGGAACTGAGTCTAGGAGGAACAAGCCTTTAGTTACAGAGATGGAGTATTGCTTAAAATGTGTCAACTGCATCGCCATCGAGAGGGGTTATTGAAATGCACGGTGGTGCCACCATATAAAAGGTGCTGTTTAAAACCACATCATTCGTGTGTGCCAACAGAGGAAGACATTTACACTATATATTTTAACAGGAAAGTCCAGAAAAATTGCGTTTTTGTAAACAGTGATTTTGTCTGAGCAGTGGGATCCATAATGATTTTTAATTTCCCCTTTTTGCTAGTCTATAGTCTCTAATTTTCCTACAACGAACATGCACTACATCTGTAATAAGAAAGAAATCCAATAAAAGTTATTGAATAAAAGAATAAACAGCCAGGCATCTTTCCCTCCTGAGGAATTAGTGAGCATCCTCTTCCCTGACAATGGGGCAATGGCTGCTTTGCCGGAACCTTCCGTGTCTCCCAGGATCCGCTCTCGGCCAGTGGGGAGATGACACAGGTGATCAGAGGAGCAGGGAGCAGAGGTACGGGTGTATTTTCACCTGGTTCCCTCTCTGTGAGGTCACCTGGACAGAAGGGCACTTTCCAGGAGTCTGGCTCCACACACACTCCTGTTTTCTGAGTTCTAGTAAACTTTCCCTCCAGGTGTAGGGAGAGCGAAAGAAAGTTCTGCTGCTCTTGCCCTGGTCTTGAATCGTCTCTTGTGCTTTCTCTACACCCCACTGACACCTCCATCATTGATCCTTTTGTAAATAAACTCTCCTCGAATTACCCGAATTTAGTGTGGCATCTGTTTCTGGTTGAGAGTCTGACTGACAGGCTTATCCCATTTGCCTTTTCTTCCTTTCCTCAGTCCTAATTCTCTAAAAGAAAGTGACTCAAATTGACCTGTCCAACTTGATCTTCTCTCCTAATGTCTGGTCTTGCCCAGCAGACGTCTTCATTTGGGGAACCAAACCCGTAAACTCATTATGCCCATAGCAAGACTTTAACTTTTATTCCCAAACTAAATCCTCTCTTTTCTGTGAGGCCTGCCCTTTCACTCCCCACCCATTCCAAACCTCAAAATGATCTTATCTGCCCCTCCTTTAAATTTTCACATCTTATCAGTGCCCGAAGCCCATGAAATCAACCTCAGCAATGTGTTTTTCAAATGAACCCTTCACACGGCATCTCCAGCCCCTCCCTCATCCAGGCCTCCTGACGGGGTCCCCTTGCCTCCCATCACCTCCCCAACTTCTCCACTCTGTCTGTGTTCTGTGTGACTTCTGCGTCCTTGAAATACAGTTCCCATCCTACCCACTCCCCAATTCAAAAACCAGCGCTAATGGGACCAAACCCAAACACCTCAGCCAGATTTCTCACCCTCCCCCCACTGTTAACAGCATTCCCTTCAGTCAAACTGAACCACTGAGTCTTTACACAAAAAGGCCGTCCCCTCCCCAAGCCTTGGCTCGTGCTGGGCCCTCTGCTGGTTCACTGTCCCTCCACTCTTCCAGGTGTTCTTCAAAGACTGTTCAACATCAACTCATCCAGACATGTCTCCCGACCCTGGTTTTCCTTCCCACAAGGAGCCAGCTCCTCCGCTCCCATCCCACAGTCCTTTATTTGCACATCTTTTCTGGAAGTGATTGTTTTCCACTTGTGATTCGGGTGAGTGTCTTGCTTAAGACGGTGCTGTCCTTGAGGCTGGCAGCCTTTCTTGTTTGTCTCTGTATCCCATGAGCTCTGCCAAACACCTGGTCAGAGCCGTCTATGTGGTTACTGAACGAACGGATCTTCCCACTCTACACTGTAAAGTCATTGTCTGAATGAATGGAAGGAAGGGAGCCGACTCAGAGAGGGCAGGACAGAGGCAGCCTCCAGTGCCAACCTCTGCAAAGGCCAGCCATGGCCAGCCCCAGGAGGGTGTGGAGGCAGAGACCTCAGAGGGGCTTGGGGGTTCCACAGTTGGATGCACACCTGTGGGCCACAGAAGGACCATGGCGTCATCAGCCATAGAGGAAGGGACCAGAGAGGTGGAGGGACAAAGCTGGGTGGAGAAAGCAAGTAAAGAGCCAATATCCCCTCCTGTCCGACGCCCTCCACCTCCATTCGTTCCCCACCCCCAACGTACATGCTACCCCCAGAAGAAGGAAGGAGACGGAGCTCTGCATTCAAGTATAATTCTGAAATAACCAAATTTACCTGAAAATGACTAGGCTGAGTTTCTGCTTCAAGCAGAAGTGGGACTTGGAGTCAGAAATAACATGGAATAATAGAAAAGAAAGTCACCGTGTTAAATATCTGAGTTGTGTGATCTATTTACATACGTAAAATTGTGCGTTTACAGTGTGCCAGATGCTCAATATGCGTGATCTCATTTAACTAGGGACTGACTGAAGGGGGGCTGTTAATAATTGCCCTGGGATGCAGGCCTGAGTGAACCACGACCCATGGCTGTCCTACAGCTCACCCCTTCAACATCGTATGAGGAAGAAACATTTGTGTGCCCCTTAGTAGATGGGGAGGCCAAATGGGTAAGTCGTGAGACCAAAATAAGCGAGGGAGCCACAGCTGGAGCCCGGGCGGGCACTGCCGAAGCCCACGTGCTTCCACTTGGCACAGACGTTACTCCCGCTCCGCCCAGCTGCCCCGTCACTGCCTTCCTACACACGTTGCTCTCTCTTCTCTGGCCGACAGAAGCATAACGAGACCACATACGTAATTTTAAGTTTTCTAGTAGTCACATTAAAAAGTAAATGGAAACAGACAAAATTGATTTTAATATTATACTTTAACCCACTACATCTAAAATAGTATCATTCAACCTGTAATCCGCAGAAAACAATTATTCACAAGATATTGTACTTTTTTTTTTTTTTTTTTTGCTGTTGTGTCTTTGAGATTGGTGGCCATTTTCCCCTTACAGCCTATCTCAGTTCCCACTAGCCACCCTTCAAGGGCTCAGTGCCACATGTGGCTGGCGGCCACCCTGTGGACAGCCTGAGGGGCAGGCCCCTGAGACCGCATCGCAGGCACACTGCCATCTAGTGGACGGATGCTCCCCGCCTGCAAAAACATCTAGAACAAAACTGTGTGCATCTGGGCTAACAGCACAATCAGCCTGGGGATTAGCTCCCCAAAAACGAGACCTTGTAGGGGAGAGGGTGTCGTTGCTGAGTGGGGCCCCAGGGCAGATACGCAGCCATGAAGCAAACTCAAGCTACCATGCTACCGGCAACCCTCAGCCACGCTTCCTTTTTGTTTTCTAGTCACGTAATGATTTAGCAGAAAATGATATTGTTTTCCAGAATGCATGTTTAAAACAATCCTTCAAGGGGCCGGCCCCGTAGCCAAGTGGTTAAAGTTCTCCGCTTCCGTGGCCCGGGGTTCACAGGTTTGGATCCCAGGTGGGACCCACTCCACGCATCAGCCATGTTGTGGAGGCATCCCATGTACAAAGTAGGGGAGGATTGGCACAGATGTTAGCTCAGGGCTAATCTTCCTCAAGCAAAAAAAAAAAAGAAAAAGAGGAGGATTGGCAACAGATGTTAGCTCAGGGCAAATCTTCTTTACACAGAAAACAAAACCAAACAAACAATTCTTCAAAAAAGCAGATGTCCTCCCTTTCATGCCTAATTTCACTGTACAATTGTGTAAAGGGCTTCTCTTTAGAAATTATACAGCTTCTCTTTTAATCCAAGGTAAAAACTTGGTTTCTTCCAAGTTGTACCTTTCTCATTCACATTGTGTGTGGTTATTTGAAGATTCCAGTTAACTATTGTAGGTAATTGATCAAGAGCCCGTGACAAGGGCTGATGTGGTCCTAGCCTTCCGAATTACCCTACGGTCGAGGGGGAGCTTTAAACATGGCTTTGTGTGAACAAAATACTGTAGTACATGACTCAAGAGTGGAGCGGTTGGAGCTGAGCTGGCGTGGCAGGGGTAGAAGCAGCAGGAGAAGCGCTTGCTGACTTGGCGTTGGGAGCATTTCCACACCACGCTGTCCTGGGGAAAGCACTGGGTTTTGTGGAGATGTGTACGTGACTTCCGCCTGTAAGGAGATTATAGTCTTCCCCGAGGAGACGTGCAAAACCATCAGAGATAAACGATAAGAAAAACAGCATCGTGATAGTGCGCAATGACATACGTGCTTAAATGGCAGCACAAGGTGGCAGGTAAAGTGGATATAAAGCAGAGCATTTGAGGAAGTGAGAAGGGAACTTGGTTCTGGTCTCAGCCCTGCCACCCTCTGGCTGTGTGACCACGTCTCAGTCACACAACGGCTCTCTGGTCCTCAGCTTTATCATCTCATACGAAGCAATGGACAGCCTGGACAGTTTATACCCCTAGGGCGGGCAGCCAAGGAGAAAGGAAAGACAGACACCCAGGAATTCCAGCGACTGGCTGACGAGGAGTTTCCCAGCAGCGGGAGGGGTGAGGCCAGGAGCAGGAACAGAGAGACTTGGAGCAGAGAGAAAGGATGCTCAGGGGCTCACCGAGAGGAAAGCGATGAGCCGGGATGTCTGGTTTCTCTGTTCCTGGGATGGTTAGAGGTTGTCCTGTCCTGGGACAGGAAGCTGGCCTGAATTGTTAACTTAAAGAATCTAGAATTTAAAAGGATCTTTGAACTAATCCAGAATAACAGGTCCCAAAGACTGTTGTACAGAATGCTGGTACCTCATGGTGGTATTCGATATTTCACAGAACAGACTTCTTTGCACAGGATTTCTCAGAACCTCTACCATTCTATGATTTTCCCAGAGGGTAAGGAGTACACAGCATTTCCCAGACTTCACTAACTTGGAATCCTTTATTTTAAAGGGACATCACTTGAGAAGTGATCCAGGGAACACACTTCGAGAAACACTGCTCTAATCCACCTCTGCCTTTGTATAGATAGGGAAACTGAGGCCCAGAAAAGGCAGGAGGCAAGTCCAAGGTTCACAAAAACAGTGGCATAGCCAAGACTGGAATTTCAGTTTTTTTACTCCAATACCCAGTGCATTCCTTTTTCTCTTTTTCTATTTGTACTAAACACTCTATAAGACATACAAAATGATCTGCAGAATTACAGGAGATATCGCTGTGCCACCACCCAGCTTAAGAAATACAGCATCGCCCCTATGGTAAAAGACCCCTCGGGCACCCCTCCGGAATCTCTCCCCAGGGGAACCCCTATCCTGAATTTAGTAACATAATTCACGGAAATCTTGCTGGAATTTTAAATAAATCACATCATCTTCAGAGGATCCTCTTAGCATCTTCCATGATTTGTAAGTTGTGATGGTCTTAGAAATAAAAACAAAAGCAAAATGTCCCACCTGGCCTGGAACAGCAGAGATTCAAAGCCCACCCAGAGAAAGCTCAGATTAGCTACCTATGGCCCCCAGCACATCAGAGAAGTCTTAGGAATCGGTGAACTGTTTTTACTTGCAAATGGGCTCTTCGTGTGGTTTATTAACTCTCCATTAGACGTGAGGGTGCTTCTTGCTTCATTCTGTGCAAGACTTTCGTGGCGTGAGTTCCCCGCGCCTCCCCTCCCATCCGCAGGCCAGATGGGGAGCCGGGTGCTGTATAAATGTTTAATTGTGGCACAGTCGAAATATTTGCTTTCAGTAGCTGGAAGCTACCGAACGGAGGTAGGGCTTTCTACTAGAGTTGCCAGACTTCATTCTAATGAGAACAGAAATAAAGGCTGATTAAATCAAATTCCCCATAGTGTAGAACCACTTAAATAAATGTTTCATATTGTTTGCATGATGCTCTTAGAATGTAACAGCTGCTTATGTAACCATTACCCTGGACATAAATCATTCATTGCCATCTCCGCCGTCAGAGCGGTTCCCGGCGCCTTTCCTTCTGCTGCTGACAGTTGCATTATGCGGGCTTCTCCGCCAGGCCATTTGGGTTCCCCTCCTTCTCCATGTGCTGGGTGGCAGGAGCCCGAGTGAGGGGACGTGGAATGAAATGCAGGCATGAAGGCCTGCTTTGTGGGTGTACCACCGGGCTGGCATGTTCACCGTCCATCCTCCCCACAAGAAGGCATTATTATTCCCACTTCATAGATGGGGATATTGAGGCCTATGGAAATGACGGACCTCTCCACGTTTCCATAGTAAGTAGTAGGGCCTGTATTTGAAACCAGGTCTGTCTGAGCCTCAGCATATCACACAAGGCTAAAAACAAAGGGCGTGTCACCCCTCAGACTCCACATACCTCACACCTCTTGGTAATGATAAGACCAACGAAGTCCAGAGCAGGGCTCAAAGAACCAGGGACTCCTTTGGGTTAGGGCTGGGGGGGTGATAGGGGAGAGATTCTGATCCATTTCCTGGGCCAGCAACCTAGTCCAAGTGCTCATCATCTCTCACCTGTTGGCTATGACAGCCTCCTTCTTGCCTCCCTGCCTCCATTCTTGCCCACTTCAATCCATCATTCACCCAGCAGCCTGAGTCAGCTTCTAAAAGCATAAATCAGATCATGCCATTCTCCTGTGTTAAAGCCTCCAATGGCTTCCTCTCACCCTTGGAACAAAGCCCAGCCTCCTCCAATGGTCCTCAAGGCCCAGTGTGATACAAGCTCTGCTGACATTTGCTTGTTCTTCTCTACCGCTATCCTGTGTCAGGACACCCTGGCTCTTTCTGTCCCTCAGACACACTAGGCTCATGCCTGCCTCAGGACCTTTGCACATACTAGAAACCTCTTCCCCCGGATCTTCCCACGGCTGATTCTAATCTGTCATTCAGACCCAAGCTCAAAGTCACCTCCCCAGAAAGGCCCTCACTGCGCCCTCCATTGAAAGCTGCACCCCCCTCACCCTGGACCCTTTCCATTCCAGAGCTCTGTTCATTTTCTTCGCAGCACTCATGACTTTCTCAATTTCCTGACTTGCTTACTATTTTCTGCTTCACTAGAATGTAAGCTCCACGAGAGATGTTCACCCCTGTTTCTTCAGCCCTAGAAGAATGTCTGGAACGTAGCAGGTGCCCAATATATATTAGTTGAATAAACGCATTCACCTGCCACATCCATTTCCCCTGCGTCTAGACTGGGCTAATCCTAGCGCGGCCCCGAGACAGTGAGAACCTCATTCTGAAAACCAGCCGTCGCCTCCAGGCCCCACGCTCCCTGCAGGGCTGAACTGGCCTCTCTCCAGGTATCCCAGCCATGCAGGTGATGTTGGTCATGGGGCAAGGCAGAGAGCTGGTGAAGAAAATCTGGGAGGCCCTTTGGGGTTCCCTGTATTCACAGGAAGGAGGGGCACCAGTGTCCCTGAATCCATGCCCCCCTGCATCTGCAAGGCTGAGTCCAAAGAGGAAACAGGACATGAGGCAGGTCACTGGTGCCAGCAAGGCTTCAGACACCCCATTTTGGCTGGAGAGGGACTCAGCCACGTCCCTGAGTTGGCTCACACTCCGCCCTCCCTCCCAGGCATGCCCCTTCCTCTGCAGTGGGGGCCCACAGCCGGTCCCAGACCTTGGGAGTGAGGACTCTGGATGTCCATCAGATGAGCTCAAGCAAGATTCCCAGGGCGGAAGCCATCTTCCCACTCCTCTTGGAGCTTTCTGTGGTAGGCGAGGCCTGGAG